>NW_008625278.1:0-760 GCF_000691845.1 Merops nubicus | reverse complement strand
AACTCCCTAGCATTTGGTGTGAACATAATGAGCTTTCCGAGGTAACAAGGTCTCCCAACACTATTGCGTGGTATTCCCTGCCATGCGCAATTTCCACAAATTAAGAACATACCAGGTGGTAAAGCCTTAGCTGTATTATTTACCCATATAGGATATCTACTGCCCATTGTCTCCGATCCCATTGAAGCATTACAATAGCTTTTAAATGTGGTATATCCATATCATGGGCTACGACTTGACACGTTGGTGCATCCTGTTCAATCTCAGTCTTGATAAACATTGGCACCAGTGAACAATGGTCCTGCCAGATGAAAACGAGTTATTATCCCAACTGGATCCTGCTAGATCTATTTCCTGTGGATCCCATGGTAAAGTCCTATTTAATCTATTTATAATTTTACCAGCGGCATGACTAGTATTACCAAAGCCTTTTGAGAGATTTGCCGTTGTAAAGTTCGCAAAAACCTTGGGGTTTAAATACGGTGTATCGATCAAACAAGTTCTAAATGGATCATCAGGCATTGCCACTGACAAAAAAAATCCCTCATTGCCCGTCATGTTTGCCCATGTTACCCATACATTACGTCTTGGATGAATCTGGTGGAATGCCACAGTTTCCATTCCCCTGCATATCAGAATGACTGTGAAAATCAGGAACTGATAAATCTGCCTTTGCCCATTTGCTCGGAACTCATACCACACCATCACCTGTTGAAACACACATATATTCTCCGCCATTATATTATACCGGTGCAGGACC
>NW_008625277.1:7982-8182 GCF_000691845.1 Merops nubicus | reverse complement strand
GCTGCTGGGGTGTGCCAGGGCTCAGCCCCCTGGCTGTGCTCCCGGTGCCGGTCCTGGTCCCGGCGCCGCCGAGCAGCAGCGGAGATGGGGGTGGGCAGGGGGCGGGTTGTGCTGAGCCCTGTGTGCCACGGGCGTGCTCGTCCTCCCGGCCCCCCAGGAGTGGTGCAGAGGAAGGGACACGGTGTGGCTGGGCCCGGCGG
>NW_008625277.1:2701-7957 GCF_000691845.1 Merops nubicus | reverse complement strand
AGTGCAGCTGGGGAGGGGTCCCTCAAGACGTGTCCCACCACCCCGTGGCATCAGGAGCTGGGGGCAGCAGGGGGTGCAGAGCCCAGGGGGGTTCCTGGGGTGAGCTACTGCCTGCGCAGCGGGGACAGGGCCAGGACAACACGTACCCAGCAGTGCTGGGAGGTGGCAACAAAAGGCTTGATTTTCTTCCTCCTGCCCAACTGATGCTCCCCAGAGGACGAGGTGGGTGGCAGGAGGGAGCTGGAAGGCTTTGTGGCTCTCCTCTGAGCCAAGGAGATACCCACTGCCAGCAGTGACCGGTGTGCTGGTGGGAGAACCGAGTCATGGCAAAGCTTCCCAAGGTCCAGCTGCTAATGATGGGCAGTGGTTCATCCCTGCCAGGCTTGGAGATCCCTCTCAGCACCCAGCATGTGCCCAGGACTCCCTGTGCAGCACATGTTGGTCACACATGGGCAGGGGGCTGGCTGGGCTCTCCAGGGATGTGTGAGGATGGGGACGTGCAAAGGGACATCAGCAACCTTGCACTTTAGAGCAATATCCTTCATGTTACTGCCACTGCAGAGCCACTCCCGACACCTTTGCAGCCCTAGAGGCAGATCCTGGGCTGCCCTGGGTTGCTCTGCACCACTTGTGCTGCCTCAGCAAAACCTTGTCGGTTTGGTGTCTCCGAGAGGAGGTTCGTGTGCTGGCTCCCTGGGGAGCTGCGTCTCTGTAATCATTAGCCAGTTAATGCTCGTTTGTCAGAGAAGGGCACCTTTGCTGCAAAGATCAAGGGTCGATTCCCAGTTCCAAGCTTTGACCCAGGAGCAGCAGGGCAGAGACTCCTCCAAACCCTTCACCTCGGTGGCTTTCCCAAAAACGCAGTCCAAGGTTTTTTTTTTTTCCTTTTTTTTTTTTTGGGGTTATTTACAGGCTGGTGCAGCAGAAGCTGAGGGAAGTCCAATGTTCCCTGTCTCGATCGTTAGTGGCCTTGCAGTGCTCCCTGTGTGATGGAGATGCCCTAACGATAGCTCTGCCCTTTTAATGACTTTGTGCCAGAGTGATGGAAAATCGGGGAGGTCCCGTGGGGAGGCAGAAGGGGCCGTCCCAGCCCCCAGCTGGGGGACGAGACCAAGAGAGAGCCAGGAGCGACCTACACAGAGGCTCTGCTGTGGAGACAAGAGGCTCCTTTGCTGCCTTGGTGGACACAAGCAGTCCCAAGGTGGGGATGGCCTTTAGCAGCGTGGGCAGCTCCTGGGAAGCAGCATCATTTCAGTGGGCTCACCGAGGTGAGGAGGGGCTGGACCATGGGGCTCCGTGCCTCCAAAATCCCATCTGCCTCTCCCTGCTGCTGGTGCCAGGGTCACGCCTGGCCTTTGAAGTCTTCAGAGAGCTAAAACTCTTATCTGCTGAGACCTGAAGGACTTGGTCTGTAACCTCTCAGTTTAAATGCCTGTAACGCCTTGAAAGAGGGAAGGTGGGAGGGAGCACAAGGTCTGTGCCTCCCCGCAGGGTGTCTGAGGGGGTGGAAAGCCCTGGAGCATCACTGGGACAAAGCACCCCGCTCCCTGGGGAGCTTGGGGAGCCTATCTGAAGCGCCGTTGTTTCCTGTGCTGGCTATTTTGCAGCTCAGTTTCCAACGTAGCCCTTTATCTCTCGGGACAACTTCCCATCTGAGCTGACTCCTGCAGCGCCCCGCGCCTGGAGACGTGTCCGGCGGCCGTGGGAATCGGCCTCGGCGTGTCCCCTCGCCAGGGACATCCCTCTAATCCCATTCCTGGAGAGCAGCTCGGACCTCTGGAGGGAAATTACCATCTTTGCCTGGCTGTTCTGGGGACGGGACCGTGGGCTGTTGTCCTTCCAGTCCACGCTCCTGGCTGTGGGTGCTGTGGCTCAGCTCCCTCGGGTCTCGCTGAAGCTTCCACCCATCAGCAAAAAAGGTGCAGTGTGTCGTGGGGCTGCCTTAAAACAGGCTGCAGAAAAAAAACACCAAAACCTTTCAGCCTTCCATCTTTTAAACGGGCAGCAAGCTGTGAGATAACCCGGTGTATCGTGGGGGGAAGAGAATGGAATTAACTGGCTGAGGGTGGGTACCTGGGCGCGGGCTGGGGCTGGCACTGGGGGGCACCCCCACCCCTGACTTGTCCCCGTGCTGGCACAGGTGACCTCGGTGCTGGCTGTGGCACACACATGCCTCTGCACACGCATGCCTTGAACAGAAAGCCCTGAAACAGATTTCAGGAACAAATGTGGTTTGAACCTGGGCCAGGAACCAGGACCTGCAAATCTGCGCCTCGCACCCACTTCCCTGCAGGGTATGGATCTGCTGGTGTGGCCTCGCCACCGAGCGGGGAGGTGTCGGGGAGGGCTGGGGGCTGCCCTGGGGCATCTGCCCGTGGGCAAGGGTGGGGGTCAATCCTTGATTTTAATTCAGATCTTAAAGAAATCTGCCTGTGCAGCCTGATGTGGGTGGGCTCCGTGCCAGGAGGGCACCGGGAGGGCTTTGGGGTCTGTGGAGAGAAGAGTGAGCTCTGCTGGGTCAGCGCCGCTGCCCACGTGTGACACGGGGACACTTGTGACCCAGGCTGTGCTGTGCTTCCTTCCCCCTGCTGCAAGTCCCAGAGCCTGGCCCCGAGTTTCCCAGCCCTGCCCGACATTTGACCTGTTGTGGTCTCGCTCCCATGACCGTGAGGTTTCGGCCGGCCCCGAGCTGGCTGCACTGGGGACTGATGGAGGAAAACCTGACTGTGTGCTGGAAAAACAGCTGCCACCCAGCCTGGCTGCTCCCGGCCTGCCAGAGCGTGTGGGGCAACCTCGGCCACCAAAAACCTGGGCAAGGAGGGGGAAAGCTCATGGCTGCATTGCCCTCTTTGCCATGGGTGAGCTTAACCTCAAAGTCCAGCCTGTCCTGAGCCACATGCCCCCTTCCCATGGAGCATCCCCCTTCCCACGCCGTGTCCTGGTTTGGGGGCAGCGTGACAGGGTCAGGTCAGTGCTAAACCAACCCTAAAAATGTCTCCCTTTAGCAGGAATTTCGGGTAGAGGTGCAGTGCTGTCAGGGTTCCCCTGCCCCACGTTGCTTCCCCACCTGGTAAGAAGGATCGTGTGCCTCAGTTTCCCTCAGGATTGCCTGGGAAGCTGCTGTGGGAGGCTGGTGAGGCTCTGCCCTGACTGTGTGCCTCAGTTTCCCCTTCTCCCCACCCTCCTTCACCAGCCTCGGCTGCACTGCCCTACACCATGCACGCACCGTGGGCAAAGCTCTTCCTTAGGCAGGGCAAATGAAACCAGAGGTGAGGTGCCACCACCTTCCTCACCCACTCAGTGGCTTTGTGGTGGTGGCAGCAGGGTCAGGTGGTGCCATTTTGGGCTCTGGATGCTCCCAGGGAGGAAACATGCCCTTGGTGACTTCTGCAAAACACCAACACGAGGAGGCTGCTGGAGTCGCTCTGCTCAGCTGGGCCCTTTCCTTCCCCTGCCCTTGGAGGGAGTGCTGGCAGTGCCAGGGAAGGCATCAGGCACCCCCGGGGCTGTGGGAGAGCTGCACCCCGCTGTGCCAGGCAGGGAGGGTGTCGTGGGACCAGGAGGGGTGAATGTGGAGCTGCAAAAGTCGCTGCAGGGTGAGTTTCATGCTCCAAGAGCACGGGCAGTTGAGTTTGGGAGCGTGGGGGGTGGAAAGGCTCAGGGTGCTGGGACCAGTGTGTGCCAGGGTCTGGCTGGGCTGTGCTGAAGCCACCATGAGCTACAGGAGATGATGCCCTTTGTCCTTTCACCCCAGATGTCCCTGTGGGCTCAGCCCGAGGGTGGGGAGTAGGGCAGCTCCAGCTCAGGGTGGTAATTTTGGGTAGGAAGAGCAGCAGGAAGCGAGGGCTGGGGGAGATGCTGTGGCAGGGTGCAAGGTCTGAGTGCTGGCCCCATCCACCTCGCCCCCAGCCCACCTCTGGTGCCCCCACGGTGCAGGGAGGTGTGTGGAGCCCACCAGGAGCAGAGGGATAAAAGACACGAGCTCAGCGGTTTTCTTTGTTTTTCCTCTGCTGGGGCTGTTTCTAGCGAGCACCGTCTGGGGCTGCACCTCCCAAACGGCTCCAGCAGAGCCTCTGAGCATCCCCTCACCCCAGGAGCAGCTCTGGGGAATCAGAGGCAGCTTTTTGGGTGTGGAAATGCCGGCCAGGGCTGGCTGATCTTCTCCGGTTGCCCCTCAAGACCCTCCCTGGTTGCTTCCTCTGACGCATGTCGAGCGAGTGGCTTTGTTTTGGTGGTGCAGATGGGAGTGGCTGTGGGGACCAGCATCTCTGTGGGCTCTGCCACCAGCCAGGTCCAGGCTGCCCGGGCACGCCTCAGTGTGAGCTCTGAGGGTGCAGAGACCAGAGCCGTGGTCCCACAGCCACGGGAGCTGCTCCCAGTCCCATCCCTGCCCGTGGAGGTGAAAGCAGGAGGCCAGCCTGTGTTGCTGGAGGCTGATCCTGATCCCCCAGCCTTGAAGCACACGCCCCCGTGGCATGTGTGCCTTGGGGCTGGTGGCCCCGTGGTTCCCTGGAGCACATGGCTTGTATTGGGCAGATGCCCCAGAGTCCCAAAGTAACCTGGGAGAAGAAGCTGATAATCAGCATAAATTTGTGGCATGGCTTGTTCGTTTGGAACTGTGCAGGGGCTGGGGAAGTGGGGAGTGTGGAAATGGGTCATGAAGACCCTCAGCCACCGTTTGGCTTCTCCTTCATCCCCTCCCATGGCTGGGAACCCCAGCACACATCCTGCCCAGTCTCCCAGCTGGGAGCAGGACGGTGCCTGGCCCCACAGGGTCTGTCAAGAGTGCCAATACCCTCCCTGCATTTTCCCTTTCTTACTAGTGAGCGTTTCAGTTCCTATTCCATGTCAGGAGCGGGTTACTGGGGGTGTCCTGCTGTGGGGGTCCTGCAGGACCCCTTTGCAGGGCCAGTGGGGCTGCAGCTCCAGCCCTGGAGGGCTGGTGGAGCCCGGGGGGAGCTCCTTTCCTCGCTGGACTGGACGGGCTGGTTTCTCTGAGAGTGGAAATGTTTTAGCAGTGACGCCAGCGTGGCCAGGGGTGGTTGGAACTTGCACAGATCCGGAGTTTTTCTGCCTCCTGCGTGTTCCTTGCCCCCTTCCTCCCCCTGCCCTGGAGCTTTGCCACCTGCCTGCGTTGCCGTCCTCGCCGGGGGGTGAAATTGCTGCTGGGTGCCGTTGGGTGCGGCGGCCCTCGAGCGGGGTGCCTGTGGGTGGCAGCCCCGTTTGGGCCGGATCTGAGCTCCCCGTGAGTCACAG
>NW_008625277.1:0-2668 GCF_000691845.1 Merops nubicus | reverse complement strand
CGTCCCGGCCCGCCCCGCACAGCACCCGGGGCAGATGGCTCCTCTCCTTCCAGAAAGCAGAAGCACGCTCTGTTTCCTGGAGCCTGAGGCCAGCTGTGCTGGGAGAGGTGCTGCAGAAATGGGGAAATGGAGAAATCCTCCCTCCTCCTCCTCCTCCTCCTCCTCCTCCAGAGGCCAGCTCCTGTCACCGCTTCTCCATCACCTTCTGCGGTCCCTCGTCCCGGAGCCTCGCCTGGAGGAGGATGGGAACAGTGTTGGTGTGATGGGACCATGGGAGGCCTTGGAATTCGATGGCAGGTGGTGGGAGCGTGTGGATGCCTAGGAGCTGGTGTTAAAAATGTCCATTTTGGGGGACATTGAACCCGCAGTGCTAAACTGGAGGCCTGGTTTGGGGAAGCATCACCCCGTGGCTCCAGGCAGTGCTGGTCGCTGGTCGCTCCAGCTCATTGGGCCAGCCCAGGTCAACACTGGCTCTTCCTAGCCCACCAGGGGTTCTCCCTGACCCTGCAGGCACTCCTGCCCTTGGAAGCACTTCCTTTCTTTTTCCTTCTCCTGGAGCTGGCAGGAGGAGAGCCGTGCCCTCGTCACCTGTCTGGGAGAAGCCAGCTTCAGGTTAAGGCAGGCCAAAGGCTTTGTGTGCCTTCAGAAAGCATTTGCTGGAGCTGCTTGGGCAACTCCTGGCTTTGGCTGGTGTCCTGGTGGGAAGGCTGGAAGCACAGGCTGAGTCGGGCTGGGAGGCACTGGGAGGTTTCCCTGCTCTGACCTGGAACGGTGCTGGCCAGGTCACCCGGCTGGCTTTGAGCATCTCCTGTGAGAGATCCCACCACCCCTCCAGCCCCTGTTCCTGTGCTGGACCACCCCCGTGGGGAGAAGGCTTCTGCCCCACCTCTAACTGCCAGGATGCCCCTGCAGTGCAGGAAGGACAGGGGGATGAGCTGGCTGGGAACCAAGGGGCTCCCTGCTCCCTTTCCCCTGTGGGTGCATGCAGCAGGCCCGGGCTGGCTTTGCAGGACCTGTGTGTGTGTGCTCTCCATCTGCCCCAAAGCTCTCCCAAAGTGTCCGTGTGTGGATAACGGGGGCTCCAGGAGCCTTCAGTCAACTTTTGTTTCCTCCCTGACCCCAAACACTTCCCTAGCAGCACCCTGAAGCTGGGAGGGGGTCTCCTTCGGACCAGGGCATGGGGCTGGTGGGGCTGTGGGAGCCCTGTAGTTTGGAAGTGACTCTTTGGGGTGGAAAAGGGCAACAGGGCACCCCTGGCTGCCCACACCCCCTTGTTGCAGCAGCAGCAGCTCCTTGCACCCACCACACAGCAGGGCTCTGGGGGTGATGCTGGGCAGGGGGGTGCCAGGAGCTCCCACACACTTTGCTCCCTGGTGTGCCCATCAGGAAGGGCAGCTGCCAGCTCCCTCCAGAGCCTTCCACACTGCTCAGCGACGGGCATTAAACACCCTCTGCCTCAGGGGAAGCTTTGACTGTGTCAGGTTCTGCCAGGGCCCTGGGTGAGCATCGCCGGGCATCTGGAGCCGCCTCGGTCCCTGGCTCTGCTGCTGTGTGGCCATGGGGATGTGGCACAGCGTGGCACTGGCCACCTTCCCTTCTCCCTTCCAGCAGAAAAAGGCTTAAAACTGAGTGCTCGGTGGGCTGGCAGCAGCAGGCACAGCTTGCCACACGTCCCACTTGCCCTGGGCAAGGTGGCTGCGTTTCCTGGGGGAGATGAGGCTTGTGAGCTGTTTTTGCCAGCAAGGGGGTGCTGGGGGGTGCCCACCTTCGGGCTGCCCCTGCTCTCACTTTTGAGTGAGGCTTTGGGCTGCTGTGGAGCTAGTGGGGGCACTGTCTGCAGCTGCTGGTGTTGGCAGAGCCGCTGCCCATTGCCCCAGCAAGCCCAGACCTGCCTGGCGAGGGGCCAGCCCTGCCGTGGTGGGGAGAACTTGAGCTCCCTGGGTGTGTTTGGTGTTTCCCAGTTTCTTGGCCAGATAAACATCCAGAACCTGCCCTTGTGCTTCTCAGGGCTTTGTTTTGGTCTTTTAAACTCTGTTTTGACATATCTTTCAGGGGCATTTTGCATCACTCCTGACCGTGACTCTCCCCCATGCTGAGGTGAGGGGGGGGGTGGGGAATTTGGATGGTTGATTTAATTATCCTTTCCCCTCTTGTGACCCACTGGCCCCTACTAGCTCAGGCTGTGGAGCTTTAATTAAGATGGTTTTAAATTTAACAGGAGTTGACAGGGTCAGATGGGAGTGGTTGGGACTTACATACATGGGGAGTGTGTAGCCAGGCCCCCACACCACAGCTGTGCTGCCCTCCCCTCTCCTCCACCAGTGATTCCTTTCATCCAGGAGAGTTATCGTTACCTGGGGGAGTCAGGAGAGGGCTGGGGGCCCCTAACTCATGGATGCCTTCAACATGCAGGAGAAGCTGAGGTGAGCATTGAGGGTACCTGCTTGCAGCTTCTTTAGACCCCAAATCGGAGCTGAGAGATGAAGTGAGCATCTCTGCATCTCTCCTGGTTGTAGGAATCAGTGGGGGTGAGAAGCGAGTGTCCTTGTGGAGGAGAAAGGCTGGAGGTGTGAGCCAGCATCAGCCAAACAGGGAGAGGATCTGCAGCATCAAACCTTGGTTTGTGGGGCCGGGGGAGCAGCTCCCCCCTTTTCACCAGCCCTCGGGG
>NW_008625276.1:90704-123297 GCF_000691845.1 Merops nubicus | reverse complement strand
TTATTCTGGATACTTAGAAAAGGGAAAAAAAAAAAAAGGTAGTACTGTCGGGGAGCACTAAACTGGTCCTAGGAATAAGTTGGATTTTATTTAGTATAGAGGCAAGGTGAGGGGCACGTGGCAGCAGAGGGGACCTGAGATCAAACAGGGACGTTATAGAATTAGCACATCCGTGCCCCCACCCCCGGCCCGAGCAAGGGTTTCCGAGAGCCATGGGAGGAGTTATCAGAGTTTTATGAATGCCGATAGAGGGTTTAATAAATACGAAAGGGGGGTGGAGGGGAGAAGAGGTTTTATTCCTGGGAAAACCGAAAGTAAAAGGAAACGGTTCCTAAGAAGCCTTTAACTCCCGGGAGCGATGCACTCGCCTTGAGCTGGGCAGCGGCAGCGCCGGGTGCTTCTCAGGGATCCGTAAGAAACCACGAAACGCGAGTTCTTACGTGCGGAATGAGAGGAAGCCCCAAAGTAGGTGCAGTTGTGGCGGATGTGGTGAGTTCACGCTGTACCTATTTGGCAATGGAAAACGCAAGGAAACATCTGTAGTTCTCCGAAAGAGTCCGATACTTTTGCCAATGCGGTGGAGCTATTTTGGGGACTGAAAACCGAAGCTGTTCCGACTCCCGACTTGTCTGGCAGATAGTTAATCTCTCTATTCAGTGACACGGAGGTGCTCATGGGCACCTATTTTCTCGGCAGTAGGCAGAAAGGGGCATTAGGGAGAGGCAGCTGCAGCTGGTTTCAGTAAGAAATGTAGCTGCAGTCAGAGATCTTGTGGATACTCAAAGACTTTGGATCTTTCCAAGTCGGGAAATGTGTGGGAAAGGTCACACTGCATTTTCTGCAGTCGGGGACAAGATTTGGGCAAGAGCGAATTAACTCGAGTCTAAATTTTCTTCGGTTTAAACCAGAAACTGAAGACCCAGACCCAGGCGTCGGTTCAAATAGGGCAGTGACTAAAGACACCACTGACAAACTTTGCCGCTGAGAAATGCAGATACTCTGCTGGAAACTAGTTATCTTCTCCCTAAAAATCCAGGTGTCCGCAAGTTGACAGCCCACTTGTAGGAAATATTTTAAGGTCGCTGGACTTCTCCTGCAGGAAAAGTGAACGCTGCTGGGACGTACAGGTCGCTCTTCCAGACTCTCTGATCTGTTACATCCACTTCCCACCCTGTGCGCTGCAGTCTAGAAATGAGTGTGACAGGCAAGAAGAAAACAGGTAGAGGAGGAAGTAAAACACTGATTGCATTTAGCAATTAACCGATCTCTTAACGTCCGGGCTCTGCAGTTATTTGGAGCACAACATACATAGAGCGGGGCCAAGCCGACCCGAGCGTTACACAGACAGCTTCCGACGTTATAGTGACAGCTCCAAACGTTATAGTGACAGCTCCAAACGCTGCAGTGACAGCTCCAAAGGTGACAGTGACAGCTCTAAAGGTGGGCACTGCCCCTTGTCTCAGGTCCGGCCCCAGCCGCTCCAGCATCCCCGCGTCGGGGACAGCGCCGGGCTCGGCCCGGGGTGGGGGACAAGGGACGGCTCCGACCCCCGTGTGCCACCCGCCAGGGCGGCCGAGAGGTTCCCGGCTCCCCTCCGAACGCCCTCGGCTGTTGTTGTTTTGCTGTTGCTGCTGCACAACGTGGTAATGTCTTTGTCTCTCCCCCACACCCCGTCCCGTGTGTTTCCTCCACAGCGGAGTAGCTTTGTCCAGAGCTCACTTTGAAAAGCAACCACCCTCCAACTTGAGGAAATCCAATTTCTTTCACTTTGTTCTGGCTCTCTACGACAGACAGGGGCAGCCCGTGGAAATAGAGAGGACAGCTTTTGTGGACTTTGTAGAAAATGATAAAGTAAGGCTTGTTATCTTTCTTCTGCCTCTTTTCCTTTCCAGATTTGATCTTTTCTTCTCCCCCGTTGAGCCGCTAACTTTTAATACCTGTTGCCCCTAACAAAATACAGCCGGCTCCCGGGCAAGGGTTCAGGTGCTTGGGTAGAGCTGTTGCCCTCTGTGTCCTGCTGGAGTTAAAAAGGTTTGCAGACCTCTGCTGTATCAGGAATACAATGGGAATTTCAAACACTCACTGAAAATAGCATTAAATATTTATTGGGGGACAAACGCGCCTTTTCCCCCCCTTTTTTATTTTTTTATATACTTACTATAGCTGCCAAGTTTTAGTCGTACCCTAACAGAAATGGAATCTGACCTGTAATATGTCATATTCTCTGTTGAGTGTGATTATATGCATTTCTGAAGCCTCCAAAGTCAATGCCAGGACTTGAAAAGCATTTGCTTTGGCGTTTTAAATCCATGTGTTGACCACTTTGCATTGTTTTTACAGTTATTTTTTTAGTCATGGACAAGATTTTTTAATTATGAAGGACGCTCATAAATAATTATCTTCTAGGAAATTACAATAAAAAACCATGCAAGAAACACCCCTGTAACAGCCTTCAGGAAATAAATATCAATAATGACTCAACACAAAGTAATGAGCACATTAAAAGCAAAACCCACTGAGCTTTCCCACTATCAATCTGCTTTATATTAACTGCCTGGAAATGTACAAATTAATCGCAGCTTATTGCATCAAAAAAGTTGAGAGAATAATAGCAAATAAGAGAGGAAAAAAAGTTCTTGAACTCCTACAGGAAAATATGTCAGCAGCATTTTGTAGTTTGTCCTGGGTCATTCGGAAGGTTAATATATCCCAATCAGTGGATTCACCCCTCAGAATTTTAATGAACTTTGTTGTCACTTCCATCATGATTATCAGCCTTTGCATTTTAAATGTGCCAAGTGTAAGTTCTGGAAGAATTTTTTTTAAAAAAATTCTCTCTTTTAGGAGCAAGGCAATGAAAAGACGAACAACGGCACGCACTACAAACTCCAGCTCCTCTACAGCAGTGGTGAGTCCCCTTCCCAGTCACCCTCTGTAGGTCGAATAGTGAGCCAAGGTTTGTAGGTGCGGTCACCAGAATTCCTAAAACACACAGAAATTCCCTTGCATGGTGCCCCTTCAATGTAGGGCTGGGCTCTGAAGTTTGCCTGGTGTGGATGGGCTTGGGAGGCAGTCTGGAGGAGCGAAACTAAAGGGTCTTTCTGAGGATGTTTAACAAGGCACTAGATGAAATGAAATAGGTTTGTTGTGATGTTTAGGAAAAGATGTGGGTAACAGCATTATTTATTCCTCTTCTCTCTCGCTCTAGGTGTCAGGACTGAACAGGATCTGTACGTTAGACTCATTGATTCAGTCACTAAGCAGGTGAGCAGAGCTCCTGTGTGCTGTGTTACCCCGTCCTGCCTCGTCTGTCCTTTTTTCTAACAGTGCCCTGCAAGGTTTTCCTTCTCCAGTTCATTTTTGTCTCCTGTTCATCTGTTTTGCAGACCTTATTTTTGAAGGCATTTGAAAAGTAATGAAAGTAATGCTCTTAAGTCCCTTTTTTTTTTTTTTCTCCCTCATGGATTGTAGAGTTTTATCCACTTTTCTTCAATATTTATGTAGAAAGTTCCTTTCCTTGCTCATAAAGGCTGCAGGGGAAGGTGTTTCTCTGTGAGCGACGGTCACAAGCCTTCAGCTCAGATCCAAACATTATGACAAACAAGGAACCCCCTGACGCTCCTGGCTTACTCCTTTCCTTCATTTTTGTAGCCCATAACTTATGAAGGACAGAACAAGAACCCCGAAATGTGCCGAGTTTTGCTTACCCACGAAGTCATGTGCAGGTAAGGTGACTTTATTAGCAACATCTCTTTTGTGAAGTTTGTTTCCATAGATGCCAAAATGGCCTTTCTGATGAAGCAGTAGTTAGAGTTTGATGTTTTGGGTCTGTTTGTTTTCTTGTTGAGTCAGAGAGGTTCTTGGTGTAGGAAAGCTTCTTTTTACATGCGGATAATATTTGATTTGGGTTCAGTAGAGATATTTGGGTGGATTTTTTGTGTATTTTTTTTTTCTCTAAGAGCTGTAGCAACCCCAAGTCCACAGCCCGAGCTGTGCTGTTTTTGTTTAAACCAGGCCTTTGTGTGTGTTGCTTAAACTGAGACTTTTCCTATTCTTATTTCTTATAAAGTTCTTCGCCTTTTGGGGATGAGCAGTTTAACTTACAGATTTGTACTTGGAAACTAAAAGGCTTTTTTCATGTCATTTTCTCTGGTGAAATATTTACATTTCCTTAATTAAATTATCATCATTAATGTTCTTTTATTTTGCTTAGTTCTACCCCAACCAAAAAAGAAATTCCTCAAGCCAAAACATAACCCCTTCTTTTCCGTATCATATAAGCAGTATGTAGAAGAGTTCCATCTTTTAATTAAAAAAGACACAGATTTTAGCATGTAAAGTTATAAATTGGAGGGTAAAATGAGTGGAGGATGTTTTTAATAACATTTGTATAAGTCTGAAGTTACATGTACCTTACGTATGTACATCGTGCTTCCATGGTAACTTATTACTTTTTCTGTTCTCTTGTAATTAAATTTTTCTCAATACATATAACAATGCAAACAGTCAATATTCTTATATTAAAATGTGTTAAATTGTGCATAGAATGTTCTTTCATAAAATGAAAGGCAAAACTAATCTTGACCTTTATTAAACACAGTTTGTGATTTATTGTATTAGTGGGAGGGGGTTAAGCTGTTGGGCTGAACATTGCTTCTGGTAATGTTGCAGTTTGCTACTTGATTTTTTTTTTTTCTTTCCTTTTTTTTTTTTTTAAAGTAGCCTTTAAGTTACTATAGGAGTAAGAGCAGCTTATTTGGACAGACCTTGTCAGGGCAAGTCTCAGTTTCAGTACTTAATTGTGTCAACTCTACCATAACTTTTAAAACATAATAGGAATCAAGTCATGTCCAGTGTTCTTCTGTTATTCTTTGCTCTCATTAATTAAGAAAATGAGCATTCACCTACGTGTAGACAAACACAGCACGTATCAGCATGAGAGACTGTGCTTTCTGAGGACACCGAGTCGTAGTGCAAAGATCAAAGATATAGATCTTACTTTCTGGCACACCTCGAACTTGAGCAAGCATTTAAATATAGTGGAAAGTCTTTGCTATAACTAAGTGAACATTAGAGAAGAAAAAATCTTTGAATTGCTCTACAGCTGGGTCCTGGTTTGTGATAACAGACCAGCAGTCTGCACTCTTCATCTTCCTCCATGAAGTGAGGTTCTTTTTTAGGAGTTAAAATACTGGAGAAACACCAGCATCCTGAGATGCGTTTCTTGAAAATAAAATTAATTTGGCTTTTCCCTCTGCTTACTTTCCATGTCTTTATAGCATGAAATGCTCTGTTCAGCTTTTATACACCTGGCCCCCACTGATGCCTATGAGCGTATTCCGTGCTTGATTTAAGGTGGTGTTCTACAAATGTAAACCATTATTCTGATTATACTGAACTCTCCTGCTTGATAGATTAGCCCGGGAAGAATTACAACTCAGGGATGTCCTTTCCATGTAAAACACAGATTAGTGAACGAAATCAAAAGCACTCTGTAACCTAATCAAGACGTTTGATTTTAAATGTCGTGTTTTCCTAAAGTATCTCTGAAGAGGATGCTGCGTATTCTGGAGAGGCATTACACAGATCACTTTGAATAATGCCAAGGGAACGGATCCAACTCTAGTTAAACTTGACATTTTATTTTATTTCTTTTAAGTACAATAATCAAACCTTCCTCATTGTGTGCTGCTTAAGTGGCAGCATCAATTTTTAAAGCCCCTAGTTTAGTTTGCATTAGTAACAGTACATAAAAATTTAATGCACTGTACCCACTCTGCTGTCCAAATTGATGCCTACTGTTTTTAAAAAGAAGGGTCTGCCTGTCTCTCTGCTTCTCTTCTCCCTCTCCCTGCTAGTTGAAGGCAATGTTTTGGTTTGGTCTGTTTTTTGGGTGTAATCACACGCAGAGATATTCCTTCTGTGTGGAGACGAGCGCACCCGAAACTCCGCGTCTCCCGCTCCGGCGGTGACAGATGCACACTTAGCAGGAAAGTTGTCTAAATATTGATACGGCTGCACCAATCTGTCATAGCAATTGAAAGTTAAACTCTCAATAATTAGTGCTTGCAGCGAGAGGCTCTATTTATTTATTTGCAGATCTGAAATTTTTCGTTTGGGTTATTACAGCCTAATGGGAACTGTTCCTGTTAGGCGGGTCTGTCTTAAATACACAATTTTCCCCCCAATGGCTCGAAATCAAGGTAAACACTCTCCTCACCCAGAATAACTTTTTTCTCTTCTTTTTCTTCCAATTATCGACTAAGAGGAAACTAGTTGTTATGCTGCTGCCAGCAACCCCCTATGCCCTCAATGCTCAGAGGGTTAAAAGGTATTATAATTTGAACAGAAGTAGTCTCAGGGCCTACAGCTGGCTAATAACAGAGCTGTATTGAGTGCGAGCAAGCCCCACAGCTGTGACTTTCGCCACAAGGCTCAGACTAGACGGGGGCTCTAATCAGCTGGGCCAGGCGGCCACTGGGGCCTGTGTCTTTATCGGCCAGATGGTGTGAATTTAGACACTTTTGTTATGCAATTGCAGGGAGGAGTTGGGGAGAAGAAAACAAAACAAAGGCCACCATGCTGTGAGCTTATTTGAGTTTGAAATTAGAGACAGATTTTTTTTTTTTTTTTGGCTGGGGGGTGAGGGGGGGCAGTTGAGAGCTGCATTTGAAAACCGGTTTAGTCAAGTGTGAGGAGGGAAAGGATGCAACTTTGTCTTTGACGGGAGCTTTCCGCAGGGGTCACTTTGTGGAGCTGGTGTTGGCTGTGGCAGCGTTTTCCTTTCGGGGTGTGTTTGTAGTTTTTTTCAGGACTGTTCATAACATAACCCGTTCTTGTAGATGTAGTTAGAAGGGAAAGAATAATAAGAAAATGTGTAGAATATAGAAGTCTTAGGCCTTGATAGTCTTGTTTTAAGCAAATGAGCATCTCTAAAGATATGTTCCTAGCACAACGTCGTAGCAGAAGTGTAAATATTAAATATTGTTGAAGTCATACCAATAATTTGCTACATGAGAATATTGGAGGCTTGATCCTGGACCACCAGCATTTGGGATTGTTGCCATTGACTTAAATTGGAACAAGTCAATTCTGCTACAGGCAGCACTTGTGAAAAAAAAACAAAACAAAACAAAACCCAAAAACAAAAACAGTGGAAATGTTAGTTCTTGGTGAAATATTTGGAAATGGAGATTTAAAGATTTGAGAGGTACTTTTGCTAAAATTCTGGGCTGAAACATCCTCAGTCTTTAAAAACACTTTGGTTTACGTGTGAGCTCGTTCTTCACTGGGAGTGAGTGACTGTTTTACCTAATCAAGAATTTTTTCATATATGTTTGGGCTTAAAAGGTATTATGGTCAAAGGCAAAATAATCCAGCACTCCAACAACAAAAATCTGTTATTCAAGTGTGAAAAGAACATGGATATTTGTAAAATATTTGAAGAACTTTATCTGTAAACCACAGTCTTGCAAAGAAAATTTTTAAGTATTAGAAATGTAAAGTTTCTAACTGCGATAACTGTGCAAACTAAAATAAACCAAGATGGGCTCATTTCAGAACCCAGCCACGCTGTACCTCAGTCTGAAATAATTAATTCCAAAACATGTACTGTGGTAATAAATGGCAACCTCTCTGGGAAGGGTATATGGGCTGCTGAGGTGTGGTGGAGCTACTGCTGGTGTATTCTGCCCCAATGTTACTGTGGCGTAGTGCAGTCAGAAATATTTTTTAACAACCATCTGCATAAGTGACACGACTAAAGGACACCTCACCTGGTATTATTGCAGAAAGAGGCAGTCACTGCTGGTTCAGCTAGCTGTAAGAAGGAAACCAAACCAAAGCTACAAAAATATTTTGAAAATTGAGTTCCTTTTGTTGTTTTATTATAGGGGCATGTAAACCAGCAAGGCGTTTAGTCCCAGTGTTATTCCCAATGCATTGTTGTATTGGATGTGTCAGAAACGTGTGCCAAATTCATACTCATCTCCGTGAGGGTTTTCGACTTTTTTTTGGGGGTTACTTTTTTCCCCTTTAGAAAACATCTTGGCTTTTAGTACAAAAAATATGAATTTCTTTATAAACAATCATTAGGCATCGAATTGCATTAAAAATGCACTTAAAACAAAGTTGGGAGAAGGAGGGAGCAGGATATTCTCAGCCTGTGTGAATTACCATAGCTCCACTGAAGTCGATGGAGCTATGACAATTTACAGCAGCTAGAGGGTCTGCCCCAGGGATTTTTAAATATTTAGTGTATCCTTTTATTTTAAAAGGACTAGCATCGATGAATAAGTGCAGGTTTGAGGCAAAGGGAATGTAGAAATGTTGAAACAGTTAGAGCTGCTATTCAAATAGATCTGCTAGTTGTAGCTCATCTTGCTGGGCAATTGGAACTTGCAGATGGGAAGTTGCTGGCACACGCTGTAACTTAAGGAGAAAATACATCCATTGGAAATTTTTCATCTCTGAAAAGAGGGGTTTCATCTAAATGCTTATTTTAGATATCTATAATTTTAGGCTTTTCAAGACAAAAAATCTACTCTTTCATATTTCATACTGCCTTCAGTGAATTTAAGGATTACATTTAATAATTTATTTATTTTTAAATTAATTTGCTTTGAATTGCTCCCCTGTTGGAAAACTGAGATGCAGATTGACTGGAGAATTTTGCAAATGCATTCAGCACCTATTTTACTACTATATAAACCCCTAAACAATATCTTGATTCCATATATATAAATCTGAACAACCTCAGCAGAATGCAGAAAACAGAATTTGGAAAAGCATTTGTGTAACTTCAGGCAGAATCTGATCTGGTGACTTTTGAGGCATGTGTGACTTCTCATACAGTCTAGTTAAAGTTTTGGGTGTGTCCATCCTCACCCTCCTGTGTTAGGTTTGGCTGGAATAAACTATCTGAGCATCAAAACAGCTTAAGTCTTCTAACAGACTTCCTTGTTGCTACAATTTTTAAAATTGAGAATTTCAGAGCAAAAACTATTTTTAAAGTCTATGAAACTTTTTGTATATGTAAAGAACATCACCCATGTCACTGAGTAATATATCAGTGGAAATCAAATAATGACCTGTCTCTTAGTTTTCATTGCTTTTAAAAATGATTGTTATTATTAAAAATGGGAAAAAGAAATGCAGTGGTTCTGCTCATTCCTGGAGAAAGTTTAATTCTCTGGGAACGAAGAACATCAAGTAGTTCCTGAGTGTAGGTTGGACTTTTCTACTATCTGATATATCTGTGTATATACAAGTACACAATTACAATCATGCTGGTGGCCACACAGGATAAAAAGTGTATAAATACATGCTTAAACTTAAGGGCTTATCATCACTGGAACAGTTGCAAAGGGATTTACAGAGGAAATGCCAACCTGGAAAACATCTCTTCAGGTCTTTAGCAGGATCTAAGTATGTTCTGATTTTTTTTTTTTTAATTGGTGTTGAAGTTTTCTGTGACTGTATGAAACTTTGGGGTTACTAGTTATTTAATAATGAACAAATTGGTTATCAGAATAAAACAAATCATTTGGTTGCTTATAG
Source organism: Merops nubicus (assembly GCF_000691845.1). NCBI lineage: Eukaryota > Metazoa > Chordata > Aves > Coraciiformes > Meropidae > Merops > Merops nubicus. The sequence continues at coordinate 113,739 of NW_008625276.1, read as the reverse complement.
TCAGTTCTAAAACCTTCTTTTGATGGACATTTAACCATACATAACCCATGATACTCATGCCTGTAATGTCACTATGACATCTGTGATTCATTTATTAAGCCTTTATAAGTAGCACCTTAGTCTGAAGTGTGACCATACTGCTGTTCATTTTTGGCTGGGAATTTCAAAAAAAAAAAGATTACAGGGAGCCAAGTGCCAAACTCCAGCTGGAACCAGCTAGGACTTGGGCACCCAGTTCCCCTAGTTCTCCTCCTTCCCAGAAAACCTAGCCAGAATATTTTTGGTCACTCTTCTAGTCATATAGTGTCCTGAAGGAGACCTCTAGCTGGCTGCTGTGCTATCAGCTGTCCCAGTAATTCTTTAATTTTGGTTTTCTTTGCCTCTCCAGTCGGTGCTGTGAGAAGAAAAGTTGTGGCAACAGAAATGAGACTCCATCTGACCCCGTGATCATTGACAGGTAGGAGAGGAATCCTCATTTCCCCCACAAAGCAACCCCAAATAATTTTGTGTTTTGAGGTGATTGAGGGACTTTCTTGGTGGTTGTCTGTCAGTGTCTGCCCTTGGGGCTGTCTGTGCTTCATGATTCTTTACAAAACACGAGCCCAGGAGCTGGTATAGCTTTAGTCCTTACACTTGACAGAATTGGTGATGTTTATTTTGTAAATTAAATTCTGTGTGTATTATTTTTGTTGTGACCCAATATCCCATGTATGCATCTGGAATAGTTTCTGTTCACCAGGGATATGATCCAACTGGATTACTGAGACACGTAAAGCTTTGAGCAACCTGGCAGCTTCAGTAATGTTCTTTAATGAAGTAACAGGATTTTTGTAGGAACGTGGAGAGGAGGGAAGGGGTAAAGGCACAATTGCAACATATTAGGCAGGACTGAACTGAACATTGAGGAGTGTGAACAATTTTATGTAGTACAGCAGCTTTGTATATTAGTTCCAGCTCCAGGTCTAGGTTCTGTTTGCCAGTTTCTAGGTAAATAACATAAGTAGGGGAGAGCAGCAGTTTCTTAAATCATGAACTGTCACATTAAAAATTTATTTGTGAAGGTTTAGAAAACTAGCCTGTGGAATTCACTGCCTCGAAGTGCTGTTGAGATCTGGAGTCCAGGAAGATTCAAAAAAGAAAAAATAGGAATAGACAGAGCTGTCTCAGAAAGATGTGCACGACCAAGATCTCCAGAAGGAGAACAGTAAATAAGGAAAAGTCAGGGAGAAACCTTCTCCCCCTAGATTATTCTGTAGTAACTGTTTAAAGAGTTTCTTTTCCCTGAAGCAGCTGGTAGAAGGGGCCAGTGGAGAGCTGGTGCTGAAGTGGATTGATTGTGGATTCAGTTTGTGTCTCTGTATGTGTCTGGCATGTTCTATCTACGTTCTAATAAGCACTGGTTGTTGTTGTACTTCTTGTGGATGTGTTTTGGCATTCAGAGTGGTCAAGCTGGTTTGAATAAAGATCTACAATTATTTTCTTCATTTTTTCATCAGAGTTAATGTAAATAATTTTGGAACTTTGATGATGTCGTGGGGCTCTTCCACTCCCTTTATCCCACAGTTTTCTCCCCCCCTCCCCCTTTTTTTTTGTACTCATAAGTTGTGGTTGGGGCCAAAGTTGGAAATTACAGCAAACTGGGCTGTTTGTGTGGTTGCAGGGGGGCTGGGGGTGGGGTGGGGAGCAGTTGCCTGACTAGGAGCAGAAGTCCTAGATATGCCATCTTGACCTTTTCTGTGAAATTTCTAGCTTATTTTTGGCTGTGTTGATGTTTGGTATGAATCTGCATTTGGGACCTTTCCAATCTGAAGTCTGAATTTGCTGAAGCTTGTCTTGCTGCTGCAGAAGCAGCGTGACAGAAGTCAGTATATTAGCCTCTGAGTTAGGACCATGGTGGGGGCAGTTCCTACCACAAACTGAATTTCTCATCTCCACCAAGCTGTCCAGTCTTATGCAAAATGAAGATTCTGATGTGTCCTGTGGGGATTTGAGATCTGTTGGTGTAAAACCTAATGGAAGTTAAACTATTAGAAAGATCAGTGTTATTCTTTTTAGCAACTGTGCATAAAACATGCACCACGAGTCACCTGTGTGGTCAACGAGTCCAAACCTTTCCTAACTTGCTCTGAGCCTAGAATTTTTATTTGTAAACCCCCTGCTAACAGCAGCAGGCATTTTCTTTGCGTGGAAGCATCCTCTAGGTTCAGTCTGGCAGTTTCTTGTTGAGAATGAGTTGGAATCATAGAATAGTTTGGGTTGGAAGGGACCTTAAGGATCACCTCGTTACAACCCCACTGCCATGGAGGGGGACACCTCCCACTAGACCAGGTTGCTCAAAGCCCCATCCCAGCCCTTTCATCTCTCTGTGTGCGTGTCTCAAAACTGCAAGTGAAACCTGGAGTGCACTAGGGGTGACAATAAGGTAATAAGCTGAATAAAGCTGGTCCACTTGGTTTTAAAGGCAGCCACTAAATCAGGTTTAGACCACAGAGGGAAGAAATGATTAGAAATCTGCACTGCTGTCTGGAGGTGGCATGGGTTAGTGAACAGTGGGGTGGATAGAAACTTCTTGTTCTACCACCCATCAGCAGTAGAGCATCAAGCAAATGACTCCCTCACCTGTGCAGTTGTTTCTACTCCACCACTTTACCCAGTTAAACAAGGTTTGGGGAGTGAGGGATAATCCCATGTGCTGCATCTTGACCAACACACACACTGCAAATCTAATACCAAAGTTATGCTGCACATGTCTGTGCACAGAGGAATTCATTGCCTAGTCTGTCACCCTTAGACACTTCCACAGCAGTAAGTACAACTAGCTTGGAGTTGAACTGAACAGTGTCCAGCTACATCCAATGGGGCTGATCCTTCTGTCTTTCAAACAAACAGAAAGCTCTGCTCGGGTGTTCTGAACTCGCTTGGGAGTCTGGGCAGCAGTGTTCTTATTTATTCAGAGGATCTTTAGATGGCTTTGTTAGAGAAAAACATCTATGCTTAAGATCTTGCTAGCAGGTGGAATGTAACTCCTGAAATGCAGCCTGCAGCTGTCTGCAGTCATGCAGGCCAATATATCTGGTAAGGTTTTCAGTGCAGTGTTGCCTTCGTGGTGGGTTTCCTCTTGGTTTAAAATGAACTGCAGCTTTTCAATCAAAATAAATAATAATTTGAAAAAGGTGGGTTTTCATTGTTTGAAATGGTAGCTAAGCAGAAAAATTTGTCATGTAAAATGCAGCTGTTATGTTCTAGCATGTCTCTAGAGAAATGAGGAAGAAAAGTAAAATGGAGAGTGATTACAACAATACATTTGTGTTATGCAAAGCCATGTCTAAGCCGTGCATGGAAGTGAAACAGGACTGGAGCTTTCCATTTGGAACAGAAGGAACATGGAGGCCAGAGAAGAACTTGGTTGTCTGAAGGTGCTAGGTTCTCCCCTGGAACCTAGGTTAATTAACATGATTGCTCCTGCTGCAAGAGTGTATGAAAAAATTGTGGCTGGTTCTCAGGAGGTGCCACCTGCTTTGTAATTCCAGCTGTGTGAGGGGACCTACATGGTTAAAAAGTGGTTTGATTGCACATGCACGGAAAGCATCTTCAGAGCTATAGCAGGTGGCTATTGTGAGGTGTGAGAGCAAGGCTGGAACCTGGTTTTGGGTTGAGCTGTGTGTAGCTTAGGTCTAGCAAGGTCTGTGTTTGGTTTGCAGCTCTCACAAAGGCCTACTGGAATATAATGGGTCTGGGAGGGCACCTTGTTACTAATCTCTAAGCTGCTCTATTGTACAAGCAGGTTCCCTCAGCAGCAAAGGAGCTGCAGGGTAGAGGGGTTTGGAACCCAGCTGAAGCAAGCTTTGTATGGTACTCAGCTCCTCTCGTGAGTGGGCACAAGTTAAATTTACTTTGGCTGGCTCTGAGGATGTTGAAGGAGCAAGGAGAGGCCCTGCTAGTGGGCAGGGACACACACTGATGTCTGTGCTGCTGCAGCTTGGTTGTTTTATGGTTTCTCTTTCTTGCCTGAGCTCAGTGGCCCATCTGGCACGCCTGTCTGTGTGGGGATTGCACACTCCTGACCAGGCTGGAGATGCATCCTACAGACCTCAGGGGACTCATGAAGTGAGCAGAGTGGCTGAGGTTATAACCCAGTGTCACACCAACCTAAACCTGCACCAGACTCAGCAGAGTTCAGGGGCTGCCTTGTAAGTCCCTGCAAATGAACGTGACTCCAGCAGCACTCCAGTGTCCTCCCCTTTGTTTGTTTCTCTCCACACTCCCTGGCTTTTGGTGCTTTGGGAGCCTGATGCTCCCCCTGTTGTGCTGCTGTACCTGTCTGTTGCTGCAGGCAGGCAGGGCTCATCAGCCCTTGCCAACTCACAGAAACTTGTACCCCTGCTTAAAGAGGAAGGAATTGTTCAGTGGGAAAAAAATGCCAGCCATGTTGTTGTTGGGTTTTTTCTTCTCCTTGAAAGAATTCCAAAAGTTCTTAACGCTGAATAAAACATTTCTGCTGTGAACTTTGCTCTGGGGACTAGATTTAGATCTGAAGGACCTTGCAGTTATTTTTCCATTAGTTTTTGGAAACTAGCTCTTCTCTATATGAAAAGGAACCTCTTCACTGAAATTTAGTGTCCCCTCTCCCACCAACAAAGACCTGTAGGGTACATTTGAGCATTTGGGTTCCTGCCACATTCTGAGTCAGAATTCCAATATAACTCAAGCCACGGTCGCTTCTCAGAATGTTAGAGCAAGCTTTAACTTTGCATAGGAAATCAAAATTTGTCCAAGCTAAATTTGTTCTAGTGTGTTCCCATGGTGGATCATAGCACTGGTGGATTCCCAGAGATCTTAATTTCTACTCATCCTGTCCTGGTGCTTGTTTTTTTTAAGCTGGTACCTGTGGAATTGGTGAGTTCACGAGACTTGAGAAGCATAAATGGTTTTGTTTCTTTTTCTCATGGCTGAAATGGTGGTTCTGAACATTCCTTGAAGCTCCTGGAAATTAGAGCATGAACTTTGCATGCTAACATTTCCTTCTTCATTGAAGTCGTAGGCAGGGATATGAAGTGGATGGGTTGGGGTGGCTTTCAGCTGCAAGAGTTTCCCCAGTGAAAGCTGTATTTTGTCACAGCTACAGCAGATTGACTTAGTTTGCCTTCTCACCCCTGTTATGCAAACAAAAAGAAACTTGGTTTTAAGAGGTCATGGATGCTGAAAAGGAATTTAATTCCTGCAGATTTCACTGCAGATTTTGTCTCTCATTTTAGGTGAGTTGTATAGTTTTGGATATAAATTCCCTGCTCATCAAGTAGGAATGATTATGTTTTTATTCGCTGTCTTTCTGGAAGATTTAAGTCCTTTAGAGTAGTTTATTTTGTTCTCTTGTTTTACCTAGTTTACTGAAGCTGTGGTCTAATTGAAGCTCCCAGGGTACTAGGGACAACTGGGTGACTTGTTTTGGTTGAACACCCCCCCCCCCCGCTTCTAATAAGAGATAAATAGAAGAAATTTCTATGTAATTCAAATGAAAGATTTTAATGCAGTTAAACACCACAATGCAGCTGGGATGGGACAGATGTTTTTGTTACTACAGGGGCAATTACTGGGAACACCACTGCAAAATGTGAGCATAAGCTCTATGCTGTGTGTAGCTGACTGTCTTCCTGGGTTTACTGCGTGGAGGCCCTTGAGACCTCTGCTGTCTTTGAGCTCATGCAATGAGGACATTTAGCTCAGATTCTTTAAGAATCTGAGATTCTGGGTTCAGTTCCTCCTACTGTTAACCCAAACTCTCCCTGATTGTCCTGTGAAGAATCAACTGTGGTTTGCTACCACCTTTCACTCGTTTATTGCAGTAGTTGCTGGGGCAGTGGCTGCAGTGATGGGACAGGGCTGGAGTGAGCTGCTGGGCTGTGTGGAGTGTTTCCTTGGGTTGAGACGTGCACTAACCAGTGGGTGGAGGCATGGGGCCAGGTCTGCAGCTGGGTCAGCAGCACCACATGGACCTGTGCCAGCTGAACACTTGGCACGGTGGCTTCAGTCGATGGTGAACTGCAGTATTGCTCAGCTCACACGTGCTGGAAATATTTAGGCTTTTATTATTTTCATTCTTAAAGGAAAAACCCCAAAGCATGAGCACAGCTGGCACACTTGTTAGCCTCTCTACAAAGAAGCAGAAGAGATGGGATCACCTTCTTGTGCCACAGGGACCCATCCCTTCAGTGCAGAAACGGGCCAGCATGGACAGAGGTTTTCTTCCCTGCTGACACTCCTGCCCTACCTGCTGCAGAGAGAACCAGGGGACTGAACTCTTCCAGGCTGGCTGGCTGGCACATTTCACAAGCACTAGAACTCACTTTAGGAAAGCCAGGCTGTTGCCAGCCTTAAACATCCTGACTGTGCCCCTGTAGTGTCCATGCTGTGTGCTAAAGTGCTCTGTGGGAGATGCCCACGTTAACAGCACTGGACTTTATGTCTTTTGTACTCACCACCTCACCTGCCCCCATTCCTTCTTCCCTTTTAAAAGGCAAAAGAGCACAGAGATTATCATTCATGTGGAAGGATCTGGCTTGAAATAAATGCAGACTTCTGGTTATCCTGGTTTGGGTTGTTCAGTTTTGGTTTTTGTGGCTTTTTTGTTTGGTTGATTTTGATTTTGTTCTTAATCTCAGCTGTCTATAAAGGACTTTATCCCTTCCATCGCCCTTTCAGACTCATCCCAAAAACTGCTGGGTAACACAAGGGTATTTCCTAAGGCAGAACAGCACGAATGGGGAGGGATGGATCAAATTCCCACTAACACTGAGTTGTCCTGTCACTCCAAATGTGTCATGTAACTCCATGCCTCAGTTTCCCCTAACACAGAGTGGCAGCAATTACCTAGCTGTGGGAAGTGGATTCAGGTATTCGAGGAGGAGTTTTTATTTTTCACGTTTCTGTTGCCAGCAGGATGTAATCTACATGGCAGGGTTGGATTGTTCTTGTTCAGCTCTCTTCTCTGTACTCCTTGTAAGCCTGCCAAGGTCGAAAAAAATGTCTCAAATCTGTTGGTGCTGTGGGGTGGAACTGGGACCCACAGATAGAGGCAGCCATCCTCAGCTCCCCGCCTGCTCCAGTCCCCCCTTCCAAGCCTCCAAACCCACAATGATCTCTTCTCTTGTCCTAGGGAGTCAAAGTCCTTTGTTCACTGCTAAACCCTGCTCTCCTGCAAAGAGCTGCTGTTGTGCCATCTGTCTCTTTATGAATTTTTTAGTAGACTGGATGTTTGTGGGGAGTCAGTAACTCAAAGTGCACTGTCCTAGCCATTTGACAAGTGGTTCTCTTGGTGTGTGATTTCTTTGTTTCTTTATTTCCCCCCCGCCCTGTTTTAGGCAAATAGAAAATTTCTTTACTAGTATGCTGTCCAGAACATCTTGAAATCTTTGCTGTGTACAATCACTTGAAGCTTGTAAGTGGAGTAAACTGCAGACTGGCAGACTAGCTTTTTTTTTTTTTTTAAATGTTGACAGTTAAACAGTTTTTCCAGCAAGCTGGTGAGTCAAAAGAAGCTCAAAGATCTGTTTGAGTGTGCCAGGACAATGAAGAATGGTCTTGTGGCTAAGGAACTGGTTTAGAACTGTGGAAGTCCTGGGTTCTGCTCCTTCCTCTCCACTGCAGACTCCCTGAATTCTTCTAGCCATTCACACAGTCTCTGTTTAACAGGAAGCCAAGTGTAAGTGTTATCTAGCTTACACTGATAACACAAAGACACGTATTTTGAAAATGGACACGTGGAAATGCTGTGGCCATGTGGGAAGCTGTTGCCATTGGACTGAGATTGTTTTGGAGTGATCAAAAAAGTTTTTCTCCCCCCCCAGACTGTGAGTTGCTGCTGCCTGCACTGAAGGTGTGACTGCTTCTGAAACAAAGCAAAAAATAAATGAGATGAGTTTAAATCAGTGCTGATTTCAAGAACAGATTAATTAGGAACCACATTCCAAACAGCTTTTTGACCACATGTGCTCTTAGCCCTGTGCTGTCGTTGTGTGACTGTGCACCCATCTTGTCCTGAGCACCTCACCTGAGCCCCCTGAGTGGAGCGTTTGCCTTTGTGGATATCTTAGGTGGAAAAGTGTGATGGGTGGGAGCATTAACCAGCACTGATTGCTTTTGTTCCACTGAGTAACTGGAATAGTTAGCACAGGCTCTGATTTCAGAACTGCTAGGGGAGCAGGGTTGAGTGTGAGCAAAGATGTATTATATAATTTAAAGCAACAAAATCTGGCTCTTGCTACTACTGCCTGGAAGCCTTAAGAAAATGAGACCAACGAAGACAAGACCCAAAGGATTTTAGCAATTCTGCATAAATCAGATAAGCTTCCATGATGCTTTAGTGCAGTTTGGGCAGCAAGTGTGGATGAATTCCAGTCCTGTTAGATTAGTTGTGCTGTAGCTGAGATAAAAACCATCAGTGGTGCTGGTTGGCTGAATCCTGACTGAGCAATGCAAACTTTTGAGCAAAGTGCATAGTGTGAAAAAAATGCTTGTTCTTTTCAAAGATTTATCCCTGCAATAAGGAGAATTTGATTCTACTTGTGTTGTGTTCTCATAAACAGCAGGTGAGGAGGTTTAGTGGCTGCATGGCCAGCTGATAAGAAGGGGTGTCAGGAGGACAGTTGAGACAGAATAAGGCACCACTGGAATCGTTGAGTTTGGTACGAGTGGCAAATGGAATAAAAGTTTCCCATGAACTAAAGCACCTCTGGAAATAGAAGCTGAGGACAAATTCATGATACAAACAGCAGAAAATAAATGCTTGGCATGTGGAGCAGTAGTGTGTGACATGGGATAGCCACTACTCAGCTTTTTTGAAAATGGGGCTGTTTGCCTGGATCCATCAGCACTCACCATTGAAAATGGCAATATTTTTGAGTATTTACATCCTAATGAAAGCATCCTCTGTGTATTTATGACCTAAAATACTCTTCCTTATCACTTTTGCACTCCTCTTGCCCTCTGTCTAGACCTGGTTTTATGGACTTGTCACTTCATCTGCCCTAACCTTTTTTGTTACTGCCCCTTGCTTTCCTTTTGAACCTTTTGTTTCTGTCCATCCCTTCGTTGTGTGTTTCTTTCACCATCTGTTTCTGGTAGGATCTCATATATTTTCTACCCTGTAAATATCCCAGGATTTCAGCCTCTCTGAAGTGAATGTTTCACATCTGAAGGCAGCCTCCCAAATAATATGTGATGTTTTCTGCTTTCAGGCAGTGTATGAAATAATTTGTCGTGCACAGAACACAACCCAAAGTCCTTGTAAAACAAAGACAAGATTGAGACTGAAACTATATAACATACAGCTGAAACTTGCTTAAGTCAGTTGGAGATGGCTCATAATTTAAAAGATATTAAGAGCTTTCATGACTTGGCAGAGAGCACGTAGGAGACACGGTTTGTGACACAGTGTGGGGCGGGCTCCAAGTCTCGTGTGTTCCAGGCTGGATCATGTAAGCATGTCCTGGAACAGCAGTTCCCCTCTGCAGTTGTCATTCACATTCCTACCTTTCTGATTGAGCTCTCTAAACTGCTGCTGTCATCCAACACATCTTTCTTTTTTTTTTTCCTTTTTTTTTGGGTGTTTTTTTCCTTTTCCTCTCGATCTCCTCTTCTCTGCTAATTTCCTTCACAAATAAATCCTTATTTCTCCATGGGCATTCCATTTATAACTTCATGTTTGGTGGCTTTTCCTTCAAGTGGAGTCCATTGAGCTTGTAAATTGTATTGGATCAGTGAGCCTATAATGAGGCTTCTAAGTCCAAACAGTGCAAGTCTGCTGGGATTTTATTGTTCATAAAGCTTCATCCCTGGGGAGTGATAGAGCCATTAGGTGTGTGCTGTGTTTAATATTTGGTCATGACAGGAAGCAATAATTTTCTATCTTTTACTGTGGCTCCTGAGCTGTTTTTAAGCAGTCAGCTTATTTGAGTCTCGGTGACTGTGAACCCATTAGGCAAAAGGAGCTGCTCTCTCCTGCATGGGCTTGTATCTTTCCTACAAAGGCTATTTTGAGAAAATAAAATAAAATGAAGTGGCAACTGATTGCCCTATGGTGGCTTCTAATTGCTTGCCCCTCTCATGAACTCCCAAGTGCTGTCAAACCTGACAGGAGATGGCATAAAGAAAAAATAAATAAAAAATGAAAAAAACCCTGATTTCACCAGCTGGTAGCATTTCTTTTGCTGAACAGCTTTTTTATTTATTCCAGCAGGGGAAAGACACCAGCACTCCTATATGTATGATACTTTTTGGATTTGGTGACTTGTCTTGTGCAAATCCACACCAAAACATCTTTTAATTTCAGTGGAACCAGGAGCAGGGTTGTATTCAAGTATTGGGGAAGTGATGGTATGAATTTTAGCAGAGTGAAAAAATTCAAAAGCAACTGACAATTTTGGGTGCCTCCAAATTTTTTCTGAGGTCCAATTATGAGAGGTTTCAAAAGGTTCCATTTCCAGATGGCATTAGATCAAGCAAAAACATTTTCATTGAGAGAATTTTAAAAAAAATAAAATTAGCTTTTTAACTGGCACTTAAAATATGTTTTCACTGGGGGAGAGAAACAAAAAATAACCCCTCTTAACTTTCTTGCTCATATTTTTAGACATGCTGCTGTCAGTTTAAATACACACAGCTAAGGACTAATTTATTTTTGAAAACCTAGTCCACTGGTTGAGCTGGGAGAGCCTGGATTCTAGAAGTTCTGCAGCTCAAAGAGTCACAACTTCACACCAACATGGCCTGGGGTGGTTAGTGAGCAAAGAGACTCCAGCTCTGCAGCCTGTGGAATGTTGAACCCTTTTCCCCCTGCTCACTTTTTGGCATGAAGGCAGAAAATTCTGCTCCATAGATTTTTCATCCCTTTAAAGAAAAATAGAGTAGAGTAACTCTTCTCATTGGAAAGGCGAGTCCCAGGTAAAGTAAAATGATATGGTCAGTCACCACAAAACCTTCCAGGATTCAGGCTCTGTAGCCTACTAGGAAATTGCTCCTCTGGCAGTCTTTCCCTTGTCTTCCTGGTGCTTCCCTGAAAGAACCAGTGAACTTTCTCCACGGGATGTGCCACCAGTCCTGCACGCCTCTGACACTTCCCATTGTTACTGCTGACTGCACCACCAAGCTGCTTTTTCAGCCTGATTATCCTAGGTGTTCACTTGCTCTAGTTAGGGCTGTTCCTTTGCTCCAGGGGAAAACTTTTCCACTACCATATTTTCCCGCTGGGTCCTTGTCTTGATCTTTGCAGCTCTGTGCAAGAGGCTTGTATCAGAAAGGATAGAAATAATTGCCTTGCTCTTATGGCTCTGCACCCAGGAGCTGTGTTGCAAGAACAGGGCTGCACAAGGTACGTTTGCATTAGCCAGATACACACAGGCTCTTTTTCAAAGTGCCAGACCTTAGAGGAAGATCATTGAGTGTTTGAAAAGAGGTGGCATAGGGAGGGTAATTACAGAGGCGTTTAAAGCAGTTGAAAGCCAGCACAGAGTGAACAGATGAAATTAGCTGATGGCATAAAGAAATTAGACTTGAAGCCGAGAGTGTTGATGCCAATACAAATTGGATTTAATTATTTTTGAAGAGATGCAGTTAGGTTTTCTTATGCAACATTGATAAAAAGCTATTTCAGCAAATGGATCCCAATTCAGCAAAGCAATTAGCACTTGATATTATTTAGCATCAATATCAAGAAGCGTGTACATAAGTATTTTGTTAAAACTAGGTCCTGAAAAGAAAAATGAAAGTAATAAGATTCCTACCCGGGGCTCCTGGTTTGTTTCACATTTGCAAACTTTCTGTAAGAAACTACAGTTCTTGAATTTCCTTTTTTTGAAAAGATGAAACTTGAGAGTCTCCTGTTGACATGAATCTAAAGTGCTGGTTTGGACGATGGGTAAAGCTGAAGCTATCTGCCTCCTTCATGTCTGCTCTTTGTCTTATGGATCTATCTCAGGTTTTTATTCTGGACAGCGTTAAATGATCCTTGAATTTACAGCTACTAGAAATTTCCCTGGGTCTTCAAACTTGCTTGTGCTGGATACCAACTGGAGTATGAGGAAATACTTGAATAGTGATGTTTTTCCAAATCTCGACTCTGATTAGAAACATGGGTGCTCAGTACCCTGAAGAAAAGAATGATGACTTTAAAGGTTGAATCCATGCCAATATAAATCATTCTATTTGATGTTGACAAAGTATCTGGTCAGTCAAAATTCCTCTGCTAAAGAGGGGAGAAAAAGTATACAGTGTTGTGTCAGTGTCACTTGTTGACACAGAACCTCAAAATATCCTCTGGGACGTTTTGGTTAAAGGTGTTTTTTGTTTTTTTTTTTCTTCCCCTTTATCTCAAGCATTTCCCAACATTCCTTCAGGGACATCTGGTTTGCTCATTTTCTAGCTGCACTTCAGAAAGTATCACTGTCAGGTTCTTTGTTTAGCCAAACAACAGACAGAAAAGCAGACAACAAATAAATGCTCTCTATTTGCACAGATCGAAGCTGATTCCTTGGCTAATGTGAACTCTCACACAACCAAGACACTTTAGATGAGCTAAGGCTCACCTGCAGCTCTGGGGTATGGATTGTGCATGGTTTGGGAGCATGGCTTACTTGCAACGTGGGCAAAGGGAACTTCTGGCCAAGTGGACTAGGCTTTAAGTTTTGGTGAGGGATTCTGTGCTGGACTAGGAGTCTTGCCTGGAAGACTGGGACTTGAGAATAGGTCAGGCTGAGCTGGAGGCTGTGGAACAGGCAAGGAGCAGCTAGAACGAGCAGGTAAAAGTAGGGACGGGGGATGAGGTATGTGCTGACACACTGGAGAGGAACTATATTGTAATATAATTAAGGATTGTACTGTATATGTCAAAAAGGATTTAAATTAGAGTTACTTCTTCAATCTGAATTCTAGCATTTTCCAGCTTCTGAATGATTTTATGTGAGCTCAGTAATATCCTTGTCCTTCAGACCTTTGGCATGTGAAAGACTTCCCATTATCATTACTGTAAGCTGCAGGTGTGGGTGAAGTGTTATCTCCCTTCAAGCCTTTAGATGAGTGTTTAAAATAATAGTAATTAAAAAAAAAAATCCCCTATATTTTCCTGTACACTATTTTTCTGCATGTAAGAAATCTGGACCTGCTTCACGAGCTGCTTTGGGACAGTGCCAGTATTCAGAAGGAGCAGTACAGGATGGTTGTCAGCACACTAGTCCTACACAGCCTAAAGCAGCCTGCAGCACAGCCGTGACCATACCTGTGTGCAATACCTACAGGATCTTAACAGACTACCAAGATTTTGCTCAGCTTAACCCTACACCAATTGGGTCTCTGTGTCATTGCCTTCCTCTCCCCACCTCCTGCCAGGTACCACATTTCAAGTACCCCCTGGCTATCTGTAGTGGCCCTAAACAGCAGAGGTAAAGCTGAAGTCACTGGAGAAACGACTTGATTTAAGTCACAGCCCTTCCCCTCTAAGACATAGATCTGAACTTGAAAAATTAACTGAGCCTGTTTCTCCCTGCAGCTGCTTCTAGCCCACACTGCAAGCACTAAATATGAGCCTGCAGAATGGGACATGAGTGGCAGCTCCCTCCCCTGGCAGCAGAGGCCCCAGGAAGGCTGGTGTGCAGATAATGAATTGGTGTCTCTGTCCCAGGAGCCCGAGCACTGCAGCGTGGTGCCCACTCCGTTCTCCTGTCACCCACGGGGGATCATGCCCCCAGACACAAAGGGAACCTCAGGTCTCGGTGTCATAAATCTGTGTTTTCTGTCTCAAGAATGCTTCTCCCCTTGCCCCCGAACACTTGTATAAAACGTTTCACCTTCCCCTGAAGTGGTACCTGCTCCTTTCTGGCTGCGGTGTGTTCCCAGCACATCCTGCACCTCTGGGCAGAGTCAGCCTGAGCACATCCCATGAGTGTCCCTGTGCAGAGTCACCCTGAGCACACCCCATGAGTGTCCCCATGCAGAGCCACCCTCAGCACACCCCGTGAGTGTCCCTGTGCAGAGCCACCCTCAGCACACACCATGAGTGTCCCCATGCAGAGTCACCCTCAGCACACCCTGTGAGTGTCCCCGTGCAGAGCCACCCTCAGCACACCCCGTGAGTGTCCCCGTGCAGAGCCACCCTGAGCACCCTTCCTGCCACCCTCTGAGCAGAAACCTGCCTTTCTTAGGACTTGGTGCTGTTGCAGATACCTTTATTGAATTTTTCTAGCTTTTGGGTGGGGAAAAGGGAGCTGGCTTTCTTACACGTAGTGTCACTTTTTGTCACTGACTTAGGCTGTCCTCTAGTGCAAGTTAGTTTTCCTCTTGAGGAACTGTCAAAAGCACCAGTGGTCATATCCTCACCAGTGCCTTAACACCACCCGTTACCTGGTGCCAGAATAATAGTGGAAGCAACGTCTGCTTGCCTGTGTGAACTCTGTGCTTAGTTCTGTCTCCTGCAGAAAAGGCCTGATATGTAGAAATTTATTTAGCAGAGAATTAGTCTAGAGACAACTGCAGCGTGCTGTGTTGCATGAGCATTGGGGGATGTAGTACTTAAAAGGAGACAGTAAGAAGCTTGGTTGTGTGCAAAAAATTAAGATCCATCTCTTATGCTGTGAGTCCTTTGCAGCTCACTGGCAGTGTTAAAAGCCTGAAATTTGGCTCTTGCTTATAGTAATTGTAAGATCTCTTTTAGGCTCCAGATATTTTAAGCCCATCCAGGAAAAGTGACCTGTTTTCTTGTGTTTCAGGCATTCCTTCTTTCTGTGTAGACTGGAAGCTCTGCAGTGCAGGGGGTTATGTACTATGGCTTTGTACAGTGCCTGGTGGATTGGAGTCCTCCTCTGGACTGTCTAAGTGCTCCTACAACCATGGGGTCATTTCAGCCAGCACCTAATAGAGACTGCTGCCATCCATTGAGGTGTTTGTTTATAAGAGAATTCAATGGAAGAGGTCTCCTTCCTCCCCATGCCACAGTTGTTTGAACCAGTGTGATATATCATAAAGAACTGAATAACTGTTTAAATCTTTTCAGTGATTTTTTTTAACAATCAGTTTCCAGAATCTTTACAACTTTTCTCCTAACTGGCAAAACCTTCAGTACGTTCCTGTCACTTGTAAATGTCTTTTAAAATAAAAATATTTTCTTTACAAAACCTTGTTCCACCCCTGGCATGTTCTTGTAAAATTCAAATTTTTTTTTTCACCAAGAAAAGTAGTCTCATATTCAAATTTAGGGATAACTAACACTGGATTAAATCCTTCATGAGAATTATGGTACTTCCATGCCCCAGATAATCACTGCTAATGATGAGGTCTTTTATTTCTAGACTGCTGGTTCCAGCTGATGTTATTTGACCTAATCTGTTTGCTTGGTCATTCAGTGGCAACTGAAACGTGAGCTCGTGCTTAGAGGGCCTGTGTGAAAAATCATTTACTACCACAGTAGTGTCATTGAAGAGCCTCTGGCTGTGGATGAAAGTCCTGTTAAGTTCTGTGCAAATGCAAAAAGTGGTTTTTAGTCCTTTTTATTTTTTTTTTTTAAGCGAGGTTTGTATCCCACAATATTTGCTGTAAACAGCAGCGAGCTCATTTCTGTGCTTTCAGGGTCAGAAAAGGACCAGGACCAGGTGGTGTACTTGTAGGATCTGCTGCAGTCAGGGGCTCCTCTAGCTTCAGGACTGGTGGTTCTGTATTATCTCCACGTGGAAAACTTTCTCCTAGCGTGTTATCCACCTAGAAGTCCAGCAGTGAAAAATCTCCTCCCTTATCCCATTGAAAATGTCACATGTTGTGTGCTCTCTTCTCTCCCCTAAGCCGTGTCCTCTCCTGGAGTTCACTATTGTTTTGTCAGCCCACCCATCACAAAGCAGAGGTCATATCAACACGACCTTTTGCAGGTACAAGGAGGCTGCTAAATAATTCACGTGGCCAACTTGATTTCGGGGTCCACATTTGTTTTTTCCACTCGCCTAATCAAGATGCTCATTTAATTCTATTCCAGCACCTGTTCAGCAATTAACACCCTCCAATTTGCATCTTACCCTGACATTTGCTATCTTTCCAATTAGTTTTTATATCAGTATAATTAGGTAGGGTTATTACAGTGCATCAAGCAGGGTCGAGGATATTCCCAAGCCTTTAAGCTCTTTCCCAGATTTGTTTAGGGAAGCCACTAAGGGTAAACGGTTGATTAGGATCACTGTTTTTCTTCTTCATTCAGATCAGGCGAAAACTGTTTCCCCATGTGGCTCATGAAAGATCAGGGAAATATGTCAGTCTGTAAGAACTAATATTATGTAGTTCATGACTTTCGGGGTGAATTTACAGGGGATTATAAGTAAGGGTCAGGCTATGGAGCCCCTTGCAGTAACATTCACGAGGGGACATTATGCTCTTGCTTTATACCAAGCTAAGCAAATTGCAACAATGATTTTAATTTTTAAAATCAATTTTTGGAGTTCACATGTGGGTGGGGGACAAATGAAAATTAAAGGGCAACCTGACCAGATTGAACACTTAGCTTAATTGGTAAAGACTATGGGAGTGAAATGACTATTCTTAACACCTTTTAATTTAAATGTCACAGAAGGAAGGTCTTGCTGTTCAGCAGTTATTGGTTTGGTTGTGGGCTCTTTGAGTCAAACCCTATTTTGCAGCCAATGTAGATAGAGGGTCTAGCATGGAGGAGCTGCCTGATGCTACTGCACTGCCAGTACTACAGGATAGGGCTCCTTGGTGCTATTGTTGAGTTTATTTTTTATTCTCCCCCCACAATATACAGTGCTGACACAAGGGAGACTTACGTGTACGTATGGGGAGTGGGACACTGGGAGGTGAGATCTATATCACAAAAGACATCTATTGTATGGCTCAGATAGGGGAAGGTTTTCTCTGATCTCACACCACCCAGCTCTGCGTGGTACCTTTTTCTTATGTTTGGTCTGAAATTATTTCTCTCCAACCCCCAAATTCCCCTGCATCTCTCTCAGTTCTGTAGGTGCATACAAAGACTGTATTATCAAGAGGCGACACTGCCCTTGGCGAGATCGCAGTGAAGAAAAGCATGAGAGTGTAGGAAGAGCACATCTTGCTGGGTAAAGAAGAGGTGGATGAAAAAAACCCAGAACAAAACCCACCACACTTCATGTGTGGCGTATTGCTCCTGAATCTGGCTGTTATTCTGAGCTTTTCTGCTGCATACCTTAATGATGCTCTCTAGACCTTGGTGGGGAGGGATACTGGGAGCCCAAAGGAGGAATCAGCCCACTCAAATTCCCCAGCCTGGAGAAGCTGGAGAGAATTCTGCACAGATCTCATGTGCTGTTTGGTACAGCCAGAGATACAAGCAGTTCTAATTTTTCAAGTGCAGAAAAGATGTACCCTTACTCAATTTAATATTATATATTGTAATGAGCTTCATCTATCCCCATTGTATTTTTTTTTTTTTTTTAATTTAAATCTCCAGTTGCTGTATATGTTCAGCTTTTGTCTAAGCTGAACAGGCTTAGAGAAATAGAGCTTGGAACTGTCTTGGGAAATTGGGGCAAGAAGTAAGAACTGGAATGGGAAAGGAGGCTGGGTGTGGGAAAGAAACCCGGGGAGATGAGGTTGATGAACAGGAAAGAGCAGAGCCAGAATAGCAAAACAAGACCAACCATAAGACAAGCAACAATTTTGAATGTAAAACCTTGTTTTTGTGGGTAGGAACTCAGTCTTGGCCATTTTCTCCAACTAATTTTAAAAGTTTTGTCCCTTGTTGCTATTCATGGTATCAAGTCCTTAGGAATGAATTTCCATGACCTATTAGTAAGAAATTAAATTCCTAAACCTCTAAGAGGGTTTCCATAGGGCTGCAAACTCCCCCCAAAATTCTGTGGAAGTGGTTTTTATTTATTTTTATTTTTTTATTTTATGTTTTTACACTTCCCTGAAGAATTAGATGTCTGCTTTCTTTGGATGCTGTGCACAACTAAATCAAACCCCTGTATAGAAAAAAATTAATCTGGTAATATTTGATTTGGGCTGAAAAAAATCAGGACTTTCAGCCTTTGATTTTTACTGTGATGGCTTCTTGATGTTTCTAAACCAGAAAGTGGGAAAATGAGGCTGAAGAAGTCCATAAGGAGTCAGAATAATTGCACTAGAGAATTCCCATTTGCAACTCTTTCTTAAACGATGGATGAGAAAGCAAGGCCTGAAGTGCAGATGGAACTAGTAAATATACCACTCAAATAAAGGCTCTTAGACTGAAGGATCCTGGCTCTGGGGAGAGGACTGGGTAGAGATCTCAACTGTGCAGGACTCAAAAAGCAGTGGTGCTTTTTTTCTTTTTGGTGACATGAGACCACAGGACTGTGGAAAGCTGAACCTCTGCCTGGGGAACCTTCCCCCTTTTGGGAAGCTGCTGGGCTTCGGTTACATTCCCAGGTTTGTCTGTGTTTGGATTTGCTGTGGGGGCTGGGGGAGAAGGGAAACCCTGCAAGGGTGTTTTATGGGGTGGGAGGAAAGGGTTAGGTTTAAAGAAGGGAAAGCAGGAGGAGATGCTGCAGTTCACTCCCTCTGCCGGTGATCGGAACCGGCCTCCGACAACTGCCTGGGCTCCTTCCTCTTCCCAGTCTGTGTGAGAGCAGGATCTGATCAAAAAATCAAGGGAGCAAAGTATTCCCATTTATCACTCATTGTGACATTGTATAAAGGTGTACTAGCAGAATTTACCTCTTAAAAATACTAGAGCTGTAAAGGAGGTGAGTAGGAAAGAAAAGGGATGGAGTTTGGGGAGAGACAAAACTTGAGGAGAACAGAATGAGCAGAAGCCACCTTGGTGAAGTGCTGTGCCCAGCAGACTTTTGACTTCACACAGCTTTGAACACAGCCTTCTGCTGGGAGCAGGCAAAGCAGATGCTTCAGGAATTATGGTATGTCTTATTTTCAAGCCTTTGTCTCAGCCAGTAACCTGTTTCGTCGACGGAGCTCTCTCGGTGAGAATAAACCTCTTCATAAATTGAGTGCTCTGCTTAAACGTGCTTAAAGAAATAGGAAAGGAATACTTGAATAAACCCAGTTATAAAGGGGGAAGAGTCTATATCGAGGAGGTGTCCTGTCTGATATTTCAAAGTCAAAGGCTTCAGCTGGATGCTTATCTAAGCCAAACCCTGAGCGGCATGAGGCTGTACCCCTGATGTTCACCTCTGTATCGTGTCCTAAAATCTGGAGTCTCCCGTACTTGGTAGCTGGGTGGAGGAGAGAGTAAACAAATAGTTCAGTTTAAAATGGTAACCATATCCTGTGTTGTGTAGGATAATGTCATTATCTGATCACCTTGTCTGCACTGAAATCTCACACTTCATCTTTTCCCCTTAATAGATTTCACCTTGGAATGCAAATACACTTTGTCACTGTTGAGCAAGCTGGTTAATACAGTGCCTGGTTACTCTGGGCCAGGAAGAGAGTTTCTTAACATGCATCAGAAATCCCTCAGAGTGCTAAAAGTCTAGGAGCTTCTAATTGAATGGCAGAGAGATCATCTCAGGCTGTTCATTGTGACATCAGGAAGAGGTTTGATTTGTGTGTGTGTGACAGTGTTTGAAGGGCTGAATCTCACTGTTGCTTGTTGAAGACACTTTCTCAACCAGCAAATGAAGCTTTCCATGAAAAAAACCTTTCCCTGAAGCTCGCCTGCTAAGGACCAAGGTCCTAAATGTTTAAAATGGACACTTTAGCTCCCCCATCACTATGTAGACTGAGATCTTCAGTGCTGTGTAAGAGTTTATAATGGAAATTATAAACCAAATCCTACACAAATTAGAGCTGACTTGGAAAAAATACCCTAAAGGCAGCAGCTGATGTTACAGAAATTGCTGGCTCTTAAGAACTTCTGAAAATGAAGCTATCTCTAGCCTGTTGCTTTTAAATTCAAGAATTCTGCTCTAAATTCATAATATTAGTGACCCCTTTTCAGAAGAGCAAATGAAGTCAGTTTGGAGACTCTTTAGGCAGCGTCCAAAGAAAGAAATTTAACCTATAGTGTTCAGAATGTGCTTATGGTATTTTTCTCTTTGAACCTTTAGTTTCTGGGCTGCTTTGTCAATGGCATAAGACTTCCAAAAGTTAGGTCTTTTCCATCTTGATTAGGTCATCCAGTGCTCTCCCAAGTGTGGCCCTGCTGAGGAATCTCTTGCTGTGTTTTATTAATGTATTCCCCTGCTGTAACTTGGTGCCTTGCTTCCCTGAAGGCAGGTGTCCAACATTATTGGGAGTTACATTCACTAGCAGAGGGACGTATTAGATCCTCGGTGTGCTGGCTCTAGGAATGGAAGGAGAAAGGAATGAACTAAGTAAATGAATAATAATATTAATGATGTTTGCTAAATCTCTCATCTAGTGCACTAGCCAGTGTAATTGCTTTAGTGCTTTGTGTGAAAGCCAGCAGGCTGATTGAGAAATATAAACAGAATTATCCCCCTCCCTTTTTCCCAAACAAGAAGATAGCCATTAATAAGGGCTCTTTGTTTCCTAAAAATCTAAAAATAGAAGCATGATCTGTGAGCGGGCCAGATTTGTATATCTAATCAGTACTAGCTACACTGCCAATTGTATCAAATTTCCTCTAGTTTTGGGGAATCTCTCAGAGCTTTTCCAATTGTATTAATAGTATTGAAGTTTTTCTGTATATGTGTATAAATATTTGTGTGTGAGAGAACCTGCAGTGATCAGTTTGACCTGTTATTTCAACCCTCAATTTATCAACAAATTATTAGACTGAACCGATGTGAAAAGGTGAAAATCCTCTTTTAAGTTCTACAAGCAAATTTTAGGGACAACAATAATAATAAAGGCTGGCATTTAAAAAGTTGAAAACAAAGTTGACTAAAAGACAGAAATCCTTCAGTTTAGGTAATATCAGCACGGTGTGTGACTTCTCAATTTCTCCTCCTTTAAATCTTTTGGGATGAGCTCAGTGATTGCAAGCTGTCAGGTCCAAAAGGACTTGGCTGCCAGTTGGAAATAAATTAATTTGTAAGATGAAAGGTCATGCAAAATATTTGGGAATTTTGGAGGCACTGCAGCTGAACCTGGTTGGCACCAGGAGCAGCTGTTCAGCTTGTTGGATTTCCTCCATGAGGTGGTTGCCGTATAAATTTTGGGAGGGATATGGAAGGGGGGGAGACTGGGATGGAAAAGGGGGAACCTGGTGAGTGTTTTGCTGCCTGGAGGAGGTGACCAAATTGATTAGTTGCTACTGTGTTTTGTTCAAGGAGGGGTCAGGGAAGAAAACGCGTGTGGGGAGGGGGCCAGGCTCTGCCTGGCTGCATTTTAACACCTTCTCTGCTAAGCAGGAGGCCAGCTTGGGGTGCTAAATTCCTGTCTGTGGCTGTCTGTGAAATAAATCTGTGCGTTGTGCAGTCCCAAGCTGTCAGCAAGGGTTTGCAGTGATGGACTCTGAAGGAGGTTTCCTCGGGGTCCGTGGCGTGGCCGGCAGCCGCTAGGGAGCTGTCGTTAGCTCGTATTTCAGAGTTAGCTCATTAGACCAATAACAGCAGACACGCACGGGGCTTTTTCTTCAAGAATTTGTCAAGTCGGAATGTATTTATAGAGTTAGGGCTAGACAACAATAATATTACAGCTCCCTTTACCTGTAGTAACGGCCTGCTGAGGTGGGGGAGGTGTTTTTTCAGAGGGATTGGCTTTCCCCCTTGGTGAGTGCTGCAGGCTGCGCTTCTCCCCGTGCTGCTCTCTCTGTCTCACGAGGATTCCGTAGGATTGTCAAGTTCTTTGTCTCCTCTCAGAATCAGGGCTTGACCTTTTGTTTTGAACACTCACAAGGAAGTGCAGCCTGACTTTTTTCTTCTTCCCCTTTGCACCGATGACTGATGAATGGGTTGTCTTGTTCACGTTTCCCTTTCAGAACTTTTCTCTGTGCCACCCAGCTGCGTAGTGCCAATGATAGACCCTGCTGGTTCCCAGCAGCCCTCTGATTCGTGAGGCAGTGCCAGGAAGAAATGCTGAGCTGAGCTCTTTTCTAGTTCCCCTGTGAAACTGCTGTTTGGCCTCTTTTTGCACAAGTTTACTTGGCAACTTGTTCTGCTTTAAAATGTTTCTAGTGTCAGCTTCTCTCTTTGGCTCGTAGTGCTAAGGTGGCTGCGAGCACAGAGGTATTTTATAGGAGTCTTTATGGGGCAGTGTTACACTGTCACTCCAGCCATTAGTAAGATCCTCTCTGTAGGATGTGGCCATGCTCCCTGGAGAGCTGAGGCAGCCCTGGTAGCTCCAGCAGAAGGAGAAGACATAGAATAACCAGAGGAGCATAAGCCAGGAATGCTGGAGATGGAAACTGTATCAGATACTGAGATTACCTCTCTGGCCTTAACCAATTAATTTAATGCCTGTGCTTCAACTTCAGTAATCAGTTTTGACTGTTTTCAGTTGGAAGCCTTCAGTGAGCTTCTGTAACTAACTGAAAGGAAGAAAATTGTGAAAGAAAAATGTTTAAAAAGTTCACCTCTTTAGAGTAAAACTTTAATTTAGGAAAAATTTGACTGGCAGCTTTTCAGTCTGATTTAGGTGCTGATAAATGGACCCTTTGTAGCCTGGATTGTTGTCATATGACATTTCAGGTTGTTAAACCAGAACAGTAATATCATGGCTTTAAACTAGGAGTGAGCAGTAAAGAAAGACTGTGGAAATGTGTTGTGTGATCTTCTGTTGGACTTGCAAGCTACTTTGGTGAGCAGGTAGGAGTGCTGTAGCCCATCTGTTGTGACAGGGAAGGCAGGATATGATTTTGGGAGGAAGGATATGAATGCACTGTGACCTCCTACTGTACAATGTCATCACCCAGTACCAGGCTGTGGCTGGGAAGCAGGGGTTGTATATCAGGGCTGGATCAGACCACACACTTCAGCAGTGTCTGCTGTCAGCCCCTGATGCTCTGTACTTCCATTCCAGAGGAGAAATGACTCAATCTACCCATTGTTCTTGGATAGTGACAACTGATGTGTTTAGGCTTGGAATAGAAAGAGGAAAGTTGGAA
>NW_008625276.1:67664-90673 GCF_000691845.1 Merops nubicus | reverse complement strand
AAAGAGTGTCCTGTGGGTGGGTCACAAGTCTGGAGCTTGGGAGAACTCATTCAGGTCCTTGTCACTGAATCAGTAATCAGGCTGACTCGTGTTGATCAGAATCTGTTGGTGGGTGAGTCCATGCTCCAGCTCTGTGCTGCAGCATCACCTCCTCCAGAAGCCTGTCTGCAGCACAGAAGCCTGGACCCTTTCCATTTCCATTTCCATTTCAGGTGGTTTGTGTCTCATTGGTGGAAGGGAGGACAGTTATACTCACCTGGCTTACTGACTACACATAGTCATGGCTGGAAGATGTTTAGTTACTTAAGTATTAAATAGAACAGGGGATTACTACAGGTAAATACCTGTATTTAAACAAATAGAATGTTATAGTGTTGGAAATTCAGGGATGCCTTTCGTGTCTTTTGAGCATGGAGGAAAATCCTGCATGGAGAACACCCCTAAATTGAGTTAATATAAGTCTTAATTTTTCTTGGTCGAAATACTCTCCCCGTTTTGGATCTCAGCCTAAAATTTGTCCAGCTGATATATCTCTACATTGGAAATATTCCAAATAAGACTTCTTAAAGGAAACTGATATCTAAATTTCTTTTAAGAGAGTAATGTAACCATAAATAAGTCTAAAAAAATTATGACTAGAACATGGTAGTGGTGGCTGTTCCTTACCAAACAGAAGATACAGCTTGTCTTGCTGTCCCTCTGCCTCTTGCTTGGGCTGGTTTGTATCTGATGCTGTAGCTGTGCCTCCTGCAACACTGTAGAACTGACACCAGCAATCATTCACATCATTTTTCTGTTATGGTAGCTCCTTGGGCTTGTGTCCCCTTTTTCTCCTCTGTGAGGAGCACCTTGGCTGACTGGTGAAGATGTGAGTTGACGTGTGCTTCACTGGAGGCACCAGTGGTGACTTGGCGACTGGAGCCCATTCCCTGCAGCAGCAGCTGAATGAACAACTCCAACACAGTGATATCTGGCAAAAAAAGCACTGGCAAACTGAGTATTAATTAAACAGCTGATAAAGTTTCATTTGGTTAATTTTCCCTGCAATAAACCACTAATTATACCAAAATGAGAACATTTCTGAGCACTGCAGCAGAATGGGATTGCAATGACTGTGATTGAAGTGAGTGGAAAGCCACCCAGTCCTCCCCCACGCTGAACAGAACAGAGGCACAGTGTGTTCAGAGCCAAAGGATCAAGTCTAGCTCAACAGAAGGAGGAAATGGTGTCTGATCTCTCACTGGATCTTTGTCATTTCAGCAGCAGCTTAGAATCTCTCTTCCTAGGCTGATAGAAGGAAACTTCCACTCAGATACATGATAATGGTGGTAATTAGAAATGCCTGGATGTTGCTTGGTACTTCGTGTTTTTAACTATTAACTTTTAGATTTTTGATGAGAAGTTTTCCTCTCTTAGCACACTCTTGAATCTTGGAAGTGTATTTTCAGTTCTTGGAAGGAAAAAACCCAACATTTTTCCCTGCCAAAAAATGCCTAGAAGAACGACAGTTGCACTGTGCCATAATTCTTAAGGTCAAAACATTTCCTGGAAGGAGCATAACTAATAATGGAGATAAATATATTATGACTGTTTCAGATTTCTTTTTTTGGTAGAGAATTTGAAAAGGGTTTGGAGATCCAGAGACAAAACCAAAGATAAAATTTCAGGAGGGGATTGATCAGTAGTATTCCTCCAATGATTTATATTAGTGTCTTTTCTAGTACTAGAAATACATTTTAGTTAATTTTTTATTACCAGCTTACTATTTTGATGGTTGTGTGCTAATATCAGCACCTCTTTCATAATTAAGAACCACCTTCTTTACAACTTTTTAACTGAATTAATGGATTTTTGCCTTTGAAAGTGTAAAATAATCAGCTTCACAGTGTCAAATTTAATCTATGATTAGGACTTTAATCTGTGCATTTAGAATGTTCATCTGTAGAATATCATAGAGTCATAGAGGTTGGAAAAGACCTCTAAGATCATCAAGTCCAACCATGAACCCAACGCTGCCATGACCACTAAACCATGTCCCCAAGTGCCATGTCTACATGGTTTTTGAACCCCTCCTGGGATGGGGACTCCAGCACCTCCTCAGGTGACCTGTTCCAGTGCCTCACCAATATATGAACCTATATCCTAAGGCTGGCCTGCAAGGAAAGGTCAATAATCTCATCTTGAAAGGGTTACAGGATTCTTTGTGATTTGAAGTTTGGTTTTAACCCTAGTTCTTCACTGCTGTGTTACAGTTTGGGTTGCATTTCTAGGCTGCCAATCTCTTCAGCTTGACAGAAAGTGTGTAAAGCCCAGGGACTGAAACAGGTCAACAAAACTAATGCCTGCAGGTTCATTTGGAGAAAAATCTACCTTCCTTAAAACAATTAGCCTGCTCCTTTGCTTACTCCATGTATCTGTTCTGCATTGTTGGCAGAAATACGTTGTTGTTCTTCTGGCTTTTGTCTTATGCAGATGCCTACACGGTTGGCATCTCACTCCCTTCACTGCTGCCTCTGTCCTGTATGGACTAGTACATCTTCTTAAATACCTTCATTCTCTGAGTACAGGCCTGAAGGCAGGGGAATGAACTGATGTCCTTTCAAGGTCTCTTTTAGTGCTATTTTTTTCATCACTGTGTGTGGTGCAGTCTAATTTCCTTCAGATAACCATACTGAGGCCACAGCATTGAGCGTTAGTGCCCTGGTAGGTGCATTCCTGGAAATGCAGCTTGCCCTCGTAGGGACATTCCTGGAAATGCAGCTTCCTGGGGTCCATCTGGCAGTCTGCATTGCAGCCAAGGTCTTCCCAGATGTTTCCAGGGTGGTAGTTTCATGCAGGATTTTCTGTAAAGCAAACAGTGTTTTTTGATTGTCTGTCTCATCCTTTCTCCTCCCCCATCCCCCCCAGCCTAGTGTGGTGGTTGTTTCTCCTCTGAGGTTAAGCCACAGTTAGAATAAAATAATGAATGCAATAAGGACAGGGAACTGGAGTTTCTTTTTAGCATTTCAATTTTATTTCTGTCAAACGACACTTCAGGAGCTGGAGCCTGTTAATGCTCTCTCCAAGGAGCAAGGTTTCTTTTGAGAGAACAACTACAGGGAAATGCAGCAGCAACAACAAAAGTGCACCAGTATCCTCCAGACCTGGGCGTTCTCTAAAGAGCTCTGGCTGTCATAATTTACACACCTTGCCTAATTCAGAGCACATGTCTCAGCTACAACGGGCATTCAGTAGACACGCTGCTGTCTTCCTCTCAGTGGGCCTGCTGTGAGTTTGTCAGCAATGCTGTTAACAATGACAAAGTAGTTCATCAATATATATATATATTTTTTTTTTTTTTTCTCCTTTTTAAACACCAATATTCTAGAAGCAGCAAAAATTTTGTGTGCTGTTCTCATGCAGTCTTCTCTCCTGTAGCCTTAGGGAGAAACGAGCAGGTAGGAGGGCTTCTGCTGCTGGATGCTGAACCCCTGTTCTCTTTTCATCAATAAATTGGCAGTTTATCTTTTAAGATAGCACTGTCTGTGGTTCCCTCTCATATCTAGGAGTGAGATTATTTGGACTGTTGGTAAACTATTCTGCTAGCACAGAGCTTAGAAATCCTGCTGGGCCAAGGACTGCACTGATTAAATACATTGCATGTATGTCTACATGGGTTCCAGGAATAGACACTTGTACTCCTGCCTCATGTTTTCCAGCACTTCTAGATCTGGAAGGACATCCTGCCTTGGATGCAGGGCTGTGGGGATGTGACAGTCCAGCCTTCTGGCCTGCGCCTGTTCTGTGTCTTCTGTGAGGTATGCAACTAGGTTAGCAAGTCCTCACAGATCCAGAAGCACTTGCAGTTATGATGTGGAGATATTTGAGCTGGCTCTGCAGGAAATCCACCTGGATGATTCCATTTCCTGGAGATTTTCCTTACACTGCAATACCCAATGGCAACTGAATTGCACTTTATAATCTGAAAATCATCACTTGCACTTATCCATAGACCTTTAAGCTGCCCATTTGTCTCAGTGGGACTGATGGGAATAGATTAGGAATTTGTTGACTTTGAAGACTGATAACTTGAAAACAACAACAAGAAAATAAGGCTTAACTGAAAAGTGGGTTTGGAATCTGGAATAGTTTAACATAGGGAGAAACCAAAGAGTGTTGGATAAACATTCTGTCTAGTCTTAAACTTCTGATGAGAGTCCTTTGGCACAGTGAGCTGCATTTTTCATCCTAGAGGAACACTGTAAAAGTGGAAATGAATAAATAGGTAACATGAAGGAATATAAAATAGTACATGGCATGGAACAGGGACATAGTTTATTGTAAGTTAAGAGAATATTCAGTGAAATGGAAAGACCTTAGACAAAGAAAGAAAGAGTATTATCTTGAGGAATTGTTGGCCTCTGGCATTTGTTCCCTGTCAATATTACAGAATTCATGATTATCAAGGTTTATAAATATTCTGTATGGATGTGACATTGAGAATAAAGAATTTTGGGGAGGATGTAGTTAGCTGGCTGCTGAGTTCTGACACTAATCAGTAACTCTGTAATCATGCATTGCAGGATTTTCTAGAAGGGCTCATGATAGGATTTGAAGGGCCAAATGTTGTGTCTGATCTGGCAACATCCATGATCAAAGCCTGTATGTTAGGCAGAACTGCTGAAAACTCCTCTTAGCAACAGATTGCCAGACCCAGTTGGGCAAATAAAGCACAAATGCCATGAGAAAGAACAGATAAGCCAATCCATAGCTGTGAGCCTTGGATTTCACCTTGGTTCACTAGGAAAGGGTGACATAGTCCATAAGGTTTATTTCATCTTCAGTCTCCATTTATGGCATTGATCTGAGAGGAACCAGGAACCTACACCCCTAACCCTGTCAGCAGATTGTCATTTAGGACATGTCGACCCCCTAGAAATTTACTGGCCAATGAAGGGATGAATTCCACACTGCTCATACTGGTTTTATGAATTTCTTGTTGGTCTTCAGTTTTCAGCTGCTTGACATGACTGTTTTTAATGGGAGTATCTGTGCTGCTGCCAGGCTCTGGTGCTGTGTGAGGTACCACTGGAGTGTGGAATGGGCAGTCTGGGAAATGATGCCCATCTTAGCTGATAAAAGAACCCTCTGCTCTGCTTACCTCCTCCCACCCCCTCCCTGCTGCTTAAGGAGCTTGGTCTGACTCATGTCTGGCCTTTACAACATGTGGTAAGAGTTAGGAGGAGGGGAAAAAAGGCAAAAAAAAATTGTGGGGGAAGGGTAGAATGGGAAGGTTCCACAGAATTTAATAAAACTGCTTAGAATTTGTGCTAAAATCCTACAGGGAAAGCACTTCCCTCCATCCCCTGATGGTTTTGCAAGTTCAGAGCCAAGAAATGTAAAGTTGGGCTGGAGGTGTCTGAAGAGATATGGAGGTAGAGTTTGCAGGGAGAAAAAAATTAAGAAAGGGTTGTTAATAAGAACACAGAGTTGGATCCTAGGCTTGGTGGAAACAGTCTTAAAGCTGCTGAAGTCATGTGCCATCTGATACCAACTGGAGGCCTGTTCCTCTCCCAAACTCTGCTTGGGAAGGCTCCTTGAACATGCTCTTGGCTGTGATCTTGGGTAAGTATTTGAGGAAATAAAATGGATGTTGTTCCAGCCAAAGTTGCAGAATCCATGTTTTTTTTCAATCTCATCCCTATTTTTCAGCCCTGTGGAAGGTGGTTTGGAATTGTTTCTTTAAGTGCAAGGATTTGTTCAAAAATATAGCTCATCTGCAGAAACTTCAGGCCTGGGTTTACTTTGTACCCAGCCTTTCCACTGCCTTGATCCAAAGTTTATGGGAACTGGTCTCCAGTGCACTGCTAAGTAGGGTTTTAGTGGTGTGCTTGCTAGTGAAGATCCTACAGGGAGAGTTTGTGTTTTCCCCTGGATGTCTTGAGGACACATTTGCTTGTGTTACCTCTGTGTGGGCTTTTTGGCTGCTCGTGTACTAATTTGTTGACATAAGAATATAACCATCTTTTCAAGCAGCATCTGCTTGTCTTTCTTCCATGAATTCTGCATATTTTCTACTCTGTTTTTCCAAAAGCCACTGGGCCTACATCCAATAACCTCTCCCCAACTCTTCCAAAAAGGGTTTCCGGCGATTGCCCAACAGGCAGAATAAGGATGAGAAAAAGGACTTTTCTGCATGAGAATGATTGTAACAGTGCAATGAATTGGAATTAAAACACCCCTCCCTCCCCAGTCCTAGCAAAACGTGTGATCAGTGGAGTCCACAGCAATGAAGTTTAAAAGCAAAGCCTTGGGGTACACTTGCAGCAGTACTATAAAATCAGTTTAAAATCTTCTCACTTAGGGCTTTGATTTGTGTTTATTTACAGTACATTGGTTTCAGATGGTGCCTCTTTCTCACTGCAGAGCTGGTGGAGTGAAGCCTGCCTGCATCTTACTCAAGTTATGGACACAGACATAGCTCAAAGTGCAGCTGAAGGTGTGTTTAAGCTGAGCTTAGCTGGCTTTTATAGCCAGGCAGCCTGTAAAATGCTGCTTGTTGCATTGTGCCAGCACCACCCTGAGAGAGGTAACCCCCAGAAAAGGAGCAGTGTGAGCTGCAAAGGGCAGAAACACCTTTGAGAGCTCACAGGTAGATTTGTGAGAGCTTATCTGCCAGCACGTTACTCCTGCAAGTTTCTTGATGGAAACCAACTGAACAAGACATGGAGTATGTAAAGGATGAACTTACGTGCTACCCTTGTGCTTCATGGGTTGTGAATGTGGAACATCCAGCTCCTTTTGAAATGAGATCAATCTTTTCATGCAGTGCCAGATATAGCTCTTAATTGCCCCGTCGTAACGCGTTATTCCTTTGCTAATAGTTTGAGTTATTTCTTTGTTAACCTTTACACAGCCAATAACAAATTAAACATCATTATCTGAGTTTAAAATAGGCTGTAAATCTTGAAGCCCTGTTTAATACCCAGGTACTTACAACGAGGGAGCAATAAAAGGGCATTTAATGACACTCTGAAACGCAGCGTGGGAAGTGTTATAAGCAAAAGAGAAGAAAACAGGGCAGTTATGAATTGTCCATGGAAAGATGAGTTTACATAAACGACAGTGTTCTTCAAATGTGTCCCTGATCAAAATGGTTCCAATACTCTAAATTGCTTCGATTCAGCAAGATTGAAGGCATGTAGTAAAATTTTCAACAAAATCACTCGGCGTTCTGCAGATGCAGATGACATTGGCATGAGAGGATCAGCACTGACATGAGAGATCTGAAGTGTTGATCGAGTCTCTATTATGAATATTTATTCCTCTCAGCTTCCTGCACCTTTGGTTCACTACAGCCTGTTTGTTTTCCAAAGGTGCTGCTTTGGTTCTGAAGCTGCCTGTTACGTGCCCCATTTTGGCAACCTCTGTTTCTAGTCTTGTGTGTGTAATTAAAAATTATAGAGCAAGCGATACCAGAAAAAATATTTGTATTGTAAGTAGAAATATCCCACATAGTTTGAGGAATTAGTTACACATTTGTTGCTTACTTGATCACGATATGATGCAACATTCATACGAGGAGAGACCAAATATTTATTTAGAGTCTTTAACTTGGAAATTACAAAGCTGATGAAGTATTGAGTAGAGGTATATGATATGACCTAGAGAAAGTGAGCAGGGAATTGTTGTTAATTGCTTCTCATTTTCTCATTGGGTCACCCTGGCAAATTCTCAAAGAAATAAAAGGGAGGGCTTTGGGGTCTTGAATGTGGACTTCTGTACTAACCCAAACCAGAAGATAAGCATCTTAAATTCTGTAAGCATAGGTCTTTGGAGTTTCATATCTGGCTTTGTGTGCCTTCGTTTGCTCACGTGTATGATGAGGCCTACACTTGGTAAACCTCTATTGTTGTGAATATGAGGTGCATTATCTGTGGGCTGATTCACAGGTGAATGAATACAAGAGCTGGCAAATATTCATTATTAATCAACTGATTTATGAAGTATCCTTTCTGTGTACTTCATTTCTAGCCACACATGAACTGTTTGGGGCTATAATTAAAAGGAGGGCTTTAGCTGTAGAATTCAGATTGGGCTATAATGTTCTTCCTTGTTCTAGACATTCAGGCTCAGAATTCCACTTGATATCTGTCTACAGAAGCCCCACTTCTGCTTCTCTCTGGTATCACAGAGATGTACTTCTCTCTGATATGACTCTGACAAGACTTAGTCTTGTGAGAAGTGCTAATTTAGGTGGCACCTTTCCATTACACAAAAGAAGAACTCAGAAGCTGAGAAGACTGTTTAGAGCCCCAAATCTCATGTTGTCACATTTAAAAGATATAAAATATTTATTTGGGGAATTGACTTCGTTTAGCTCAGCTTTGTAAAGCAAGATTTGCTAAATTTGCTCCTAAATATGACTGACTACATTTATTCCTGGTGCCTTTCATAAATAGCTTGTGTCCTGTCAACACACTTTTCTTTTTGAGGATTGATAAATCTTTGTTAATTATATATTGCATCCTTTGTTTTCCACCTCACCACACATGTGTAACAAAACCAGCATGCAGTCAAATAATTTGCCTCAGGCCTTGAGTTTCTTAGACAAAACTGGCATTGTGTGTTGTTTGCTGTTGTTTTTTAATAAAAATGTGATGTGGTTTGTGTTCTAAACCTTGCAATGTGTGACCTACGTGCCCTATATCCGTGTTACCTGTGAGAGAGAACAAGGCTAGAAGCCAAGTCCTGTGGTTCTGACTAAACCCAGGGACTATGGATTTGTGGTGGCTGGAGGTCATGGAGAAGAAGGGAGGAAACTGGAGCTTTGTGCCCAAATATCTTATTGGAGTTCTGCTCTGTGATGTTAAAACATTTCTTCATACATATAACTTTTAGACAATGTTGCCTAGATAAACATTAAAAAGAACTTATCCACAGATAGATATTCTATTGCTTGTAGCACATATCACATTCTAATCTTGTAAGGATGGTAAGATGCAGAGACAGGAGACCTTGCTGTGTCCACAACACTTGGTGAGTCCCCTTTTTCTCTTCTGTTCTTCCACCAATGTACAGGGGAGAAAATGATCTCCTTTATAGGTGATGGAAATCTTTGTATGTTTTAAAGCATGGCTGTCTGCTCTCCTGCATCTAGCAGCAGCTACACCAGCTTCCTGGATTGCTGCAAAGGTACCTGGCAGTTCTGAATAAGCAGGCATGGGGTGTGGGGCTTCATGTTGCAAGCACGAGGGACTCAAGGCACCCAAACTGCCCCTTGCCAGGTGCTGGCTGGTGCCCAGGGGACACGGCTGGTTTGGATCATGCCTGCTCGTGTCATAGGTCCAGTGCAGATGGGTGTGTGAGGGCTGCTTTTGACCTGTGAACGTTGACAGGTGCTCTCCACTCTTTGGGTGGAAGGTTGTGTGTAAAGGTGCTACATGGGTCTTGGATGTGGGTGAAAAACATCAGTGCTTTCAGACTGGAAGGTGGCAGGAGAAATGGTGGTGATGGTTTTGGAGAGTGTTTCCCCTTTGGTGGTGAGAGAGCAATTCCCTCTCTGTTCTGCTGCTAATTTGATGCTTGCAAATGCACCCACTCCACTCCTCCTCTCCCCTGCAAAACAATAACAGTAAGAGAGCAGAGAACTACATGGAGCTCGTTAATTGGTATGCATAGCTGCAGTAACACTGGCATCAGAGCTAAGCAACATATTGCTGGTAGTCTCAGAATGACACGAGGTCAGCAGAGGTAGCCCTGGTGTGAGACAGTGTATTTGTCTGGCTGTGCCCCCTCT
Organism: Merops nubicus; assembly: GCF_000691845.1. NCBI lineage: Eukaryota > Metazoa > Chordata > Aves > Coraciiformes > Meropidae > Merops > Merops nubicus. The sequence goes on along the minus strand of NW_008625276.1, from coordinate 80,895 downwards.
TGTACCCAGCTCGGGAATAAACAGGGACCAACAGCAGCTCATTTTCCTCAGTGTTGCATCCACTTCACTGAGGCTGGGAGCAAGAGGGTTAACAGGCATTTAGCTGTATCCTTGGGACTGCAGAGTGAGAGTGTGTGTTTGTATATGTCCACCCACTAAATTTTTTACTCGTTTGGAGCATGATCCCTTAAAAATCCGGCCAGTCAGCAAAATCTTTTGGTCTTCTCTTCATTGTGCCTCAGGGGTGGGGACCTGGAGCGTGGCCTTTCCTGTGCTGGGAGGCTCTCAGTTCCCGGCATCCCTAACTCTGCCTGTCCAAAGGAACCTGTTTTCCCCTCAGATGGTGGAAAAGCGGGATTTATACTTTTATATAAGCTGGCCTGGCAGGGAGTTTTCGATGGAATATAAAGACAGAATCTGTCCAAGTCAGGTACAGGAGTCTGTGTGAGGGAAAACCCCTTATAGGTCCATGTATTTCTTGGGGTTTTAAATGATTTTTACCTTAAAAATTGTAATTTGTCTTCTTTTGGGGAGTAAAGTCTGTCCTCCTGCAGCCCAGCATAAGCCATTATGAAGGTAACTTTATGAGTTTCCTTCCTGCAGCACAGAAGTACTTTGGTCGGGGGCTCAGAAATTTTCTTGCCTAAGGGACAAACCAATTGACAGGAGGAAAGCTGGACTGCAGAAGGCGTTGAAGAAAAGCAAGCACAGGCTTTCATTCATTTTTAAAAGACACATGTGCACATACTTATCTATTAGAACAACAAAATTTCTAGCTTGTTAACTCTTGATTACTTGTGCTGCAGCAGCAGGGAGGAAGGCAGCCGTCATCAGGATTAGGCTCTGAAGCAGAGCTATGGATTTGAGTCACTTCACCCACTAGCTCAAACCCCAGTGCCTAATGGAGTGGTTGGTGGTGGCTGCCTTGGTGGAAGACAGGTTTCAAGTAGATTGTTTGGGTTTTTTTCCATATCTTTTCAGGCAACCACAGTGTGAAGCCATATTTTATTTTATGCTGAAAGTATATTGAGGCGTTACAATACCACGGTGGTTTCTTTTGGAAGAGGAATTGTTGGTCCTGGTGTCCTAGCCAGATCCCAGTTTAGGAACTGGGCCATTGGATTTTCCTACCTATGATTCTTTCTGAGGTTACTGAGTAACATCTGTCCTCTGCTCCATGACCTAACTGGGTTTGAACACATTCCACTCAGCGTGCGACCGCAGTTCTACAGGAGGCGAGTGACTCCTACTTCAGCTTGCACTACTCAAAGTTATTCCTTTGCCTGTATTTTCTTAAAAATCTGTGAAAATGAAACAGCCTGCAGTGATGCAAGCCATTATGTGCTGGGCTTGGCTGGTGCAGAGGAGTGTGTTTTTCTTTCCGTGTTCTGCTGCTGGAGGTGGGTGGCTGCTGCTACCGCCAGCCTGAGCCAAAGATGAGAAAAACGTGGGGAGGAGCCAGATCCTGGAGATGCTTGTTGCTGAGCTGTAGGCAGCTCTTCTGACCTCCTGCATCTCAATAGTAAACATTTCCTGGGTTGTGCCTACAGACCAGACTTTTAGTATTAAAAAAAAATGTGTTTTTTTTTTCTAATAGGCACTTGTTTAGCTTTTTAACACCTATTATATTTTGCTGCAACTCAAATTGGAAGTATCTTTAAAAGAAAAAAGATGAGCTGCTTTGTTTTGAGTCTTGTATGGTCTGATAAAGTGAGGCTTAAGTTTTACCTAAACCAAAACCTACCTAGAGGACATGACAGTAAAAATAATATTGCCTTTAATTCTGCTGTAGTGCAGTGGCACAGAGATAAGTGGGGAAGGCCTGGAGATCTGAGCACTACACTTGCCTAAACGGGCTAGAAACGTTGGTGGAGCAGCCTTTAGCACAGCTTCTCAGTGCTGCTCAACTTGGTTGTTTATTTTTTACTTGAAGGGACTTTGGAAAGTTTGTGGTGTGCTGGGGGCAGCAGGACGTCGAGGAGCTGGACTCCGGGCATCGTTAAAGGTGTCAAAGGTCGGCGATCTCAAAATTGACACACTTGACCCATTTCCTTGCCATGCTGGACCTTGAGTCTGGAGTGAGTTCCCCCGGGGCCAGTGCAGTGGGTTTGAAGCTGAATCTTCAACCCTTTCTTCCCATGAGGTGTATAATTCGATATTTATAGCCTTTCTCTCCAACAAGGTCTATGGCACCTCAGGGACCCATTCGGTAAAGAATGCTGATTCCCTTTATGAATTTTTGATGGGGGAGGAGGAGCAAGGGAGGCCACAAGGGGAACTTGTGAAATGTTAATATTTTTTGCTTTTTATCAATGTTACTAACAGTCCCTCTGATTGCATGTGCTGGGATAGAGTTGTCTAAATTTTCCTTCTCCCTTGCCCCATTCTTGCCTGCAAACCAAGAACGCAGAAACAAACACCTCTCACTCCACAACTTCTCAGTAACACACAGATTTTTCAGCTGCTGTCCTCCTCCGAAAACAAAGATGATCAGTAAACAAGATATTTCCCTTAATTAAGGTCTAAACGAGCCTCCTTTGTTCTGCTTTATTTTGGTGGTCCGTGGGGGTGGCACTCCTGGGACTGGGAGGGTCTGACTGTGTTTCAGTGCAGAGGAGGAAACGAGGGGTTTGCTCTTACCATGTATGAGTGCTCATTACTCAGAGCTGTAATTTTTCTTCTTCCCCTCATACACACAAACAAATGTATACCCTTGCCTTCTTCTTGCAGGTGAATCGTCCACCAGTGTGACTTTAACAACAGTTTTCATCACAGAGGGTGTTGGGGGGGGTGTTATTTGTGTGGTTTTTGGAGGTTGTGTTTCATGCTGTGTTATTTCTTTTTTTTACTGAACAAAATTTAAACAAAGCTTGTATAAGTAAATCTGATTTTGTGCCCTTTTCTGGCGGTTTTGGGTTTGGATTTAATTGTAGTTTTCTTTTGCTTTGGGTGATGTATGGTCTGTCTTGTAATAAAGTAAGAGGAGCCACTGGTGTTTAATTTTTGCAAGAGAACTTTTGTCAAGGGTCAGACAAGGCAAATGTACCCCAGCTTTCATCAGTAAGAAAAGCCAGGGTTAGACCTGGTGAAAGAGGAGAATGGTAATACAGGTGCTCAAATGGTGGTTTTGGGAGGAAGAATATCATTGATTATGATGAAAAGTGAGTGCAGAGAGAGCTGGTTTGATAACATTTTTTAACACACGGCACCTTCTTGTTGAGGGGGGGAGCTGATGAAATCCATGCTGTATTCCTGGCTGTGGCCAGCTCGCTAGACTGCCTGCCCAGGACTCCTCTCACCCTTTCATCTCCTGTCTGTGGTTAAGTGCCCAGTCCAGTGAGCTTCCTGGCTTTGGCTGGGACCTCCTGCTGCTTGTGCATGACAAACAGTAATAATGGAGCCACAGGGTGTCCTGTGGCTAGCTGAAGCCAGTGGGCTTTGGGCTATAACCTTCGGGCCAAATATCCGTGTGCTTCTTTTACTACTGTGAAAATCAGTGCCCGTGATATATGGCAAGGCAGGATGCAGGGCCAGGCCCAAGTTTTGGTAACCTCCTGTGGTCACACCAGCATCTCCTTTGCTCCCTGCGTGGGGCTGTGTGGACACTGGCCATGCAGTGTCTCTGTCACATCTTCCTTCGGTCGCTGAGCGTGGGCTATGAGACCTGGGTTCACTCCACATTCAAAAGTTAATATTTTTAGCTGTGAGGGCAGTCTGTGCTCTATAATCAGCGTTTCTCCCACCCCCTGCATGTTCTGAGGGGAGGGGGTCGGGCAGGACAGTCTGGGTGATGCTTTTGGAATGCAGCATGTTGGTAGGTAGCCCTGTTTTCTTGAACACCACAGCTGACCTGTGAAGCTCTTTGCTGTGTAGTTTTATTCGGGCTAAGAACTTTGTATTACACAAAACAAATTGTTCTCTTCATGGCAGAATTCAAATGTTACATCAGATAAATCCCAAAACCAAACCCTCCCCTACCCCTTTGGACAGGGCTATTGGTGTAGCTGGCGGGTCATTCTGATTTAATTAGCATTCTACTTTTGCTCATGTTCTGCCTCTTCCTACCTCGAGGAAGGATTCTGTGCTTGCTTGAAAGTCCTATTTGAATGTTCTCATCTTGATCTGTCCCCAGAAACGTTGTCCACTTGCTTCCTCCTTTAATGAGTATAAGAGTTGCTCTCTATGAGCCGTGAAGCCTCTGAGATGATGTAAAATGATGTTGCAAAGCCCTCTGTCAAAAGCTTCGCATGGTGTGAGGAGCTGAGCTGCCTTCCCGGAGCGAGGCGACGCGGGTGCTGCTGTGATCAGTCAGATAACTCCAAGTGCCAGTAGGGGATTGAGATTTTGAGACTATTAAAGGCTTTTTACTTTGGATGGAGGAGGTAATAAATCTAACATCTGTAATGTGCTGTGCTTTGCTTATTGACTGACTCGTAAAACAATATTTGTGCAAACAGAGGCAATTACTAACTGAGCCTTGATCGTGGGGAGCTTAAAACACGTGCTTACCTTTGCTCTCACGAGCAGTCCTGGGAAGTGAGCTGGTGCCTGTGGTTGTGGGCTCTTGCTGCTGGGCTGGGAGATCAGGATACTGGAGACCAGGACTCTCAGTGTTCTGCATTGCTCTAGGGGGGTGTATTGTCTAGCAGCGAGATGAAGGGAAGGACAACAGGGAATAGATGAGCTCTGCTCTGTCTGTGACTTGAGAAGAGGGGAAAAAAAAAAAAAAAAGAGGTCTGGATCTTTGCCTCAGATTTTCCCATCTGTTCAGGACGGATTAAGATACTTTCTCTGCCTCCCATCAGGGTGTAAAACTTAATGGATTAGATTGGCCGCTTTTTGTCTCCACCTGTTAGGTGCTATGTTATCAAGCTTGTTAGATGCTATGTTCTTCAGCAGCTCCTTTTCATAAGATCTTTATCCTCATTGCCTTTTGCAAAATCAGTCAAACTTTTTTACATTTGTTTTCCCTTCTCAGACTGGTCTTTCAGACTCTGACTTTGTTCCAACACTCACCTTCTCTTACCCAATCCTTTTAAAATAGTTTTTCAAATACTCCTCCTTTGTCCTGTCTCCCCATATCTGCTCACTGTTCCCCTGCACGGTCAACACCTACTGTCATAGTTTTGTATGCCTATAGCAATAGCAAGGTAAATTGAACTGTCTGACTTTTCCTCTCATGATATCAGATTCTTTTCCAAGAAGTTTCAGCATTCCGTTACCTTAAAGCATCACAAGCTCAAAGTCCATCTTAATTTCTTGTTTCTTGATAACTGTGGGCAGCATCCTTCACCTGGTAATTTGTACCCATGCCCTTGATATCAGCTTCAGCTTTTCTCCTTTCATGTATCTTCATTTTTGTTCTGTCTTTTCCTGCTTCTCTTTTATTGTCTTTGTAGATCCCTCTTTTTAAAGCAGACTCCTTTCTGCTCCAGTCTGAGACTTGGTCATTTCATACATGGGTTACTACAACTTCCTGTCCTCCCCGATCAAGTGAAAAACCTTCCTACCAATAGAACATTACTCTGCATCCCTCTGGGTTTGAAAACAGCTCCTGGTTTCATATGACACTCACACAATTCCTCTTCCACTTCACCATGCCCTTTTCCTGCACCAAGACCCATTTCTTACCTCTTCACTGTTGTTCTCCGTTCCAGTAGACTTCGTGAGTTTTTTTTTTTCCCTCTTGTTTCCTGTTCTCAACTTGTTAAACACCTTTGGGACCTTAGAAAAGATCTCCCAGTATTTGTTATCAAAATAACCTTTAACAGTAACTTTTGTGATGAGCCACGGTGCCATCTTGACACTGCAGGGGTTGACTTTGTCTTTCTTCTTTCTTCTTTAGTGTGTTAGCTTATGAGTTTGCATAGTAAACCCTACGGACAAGCAGAGTTTGTGCAGTATATTGCCAAGCATGCTTAAATTTCCACTAGTGCTTTGCAAATATTTGTAAAAGGTTGCTTTACATTGAAATCTTGTTGGGAGCAGTCTGTGGATGTACGAAGTTTTTAGTATTAGCAGAGATAGGGACAACAACTCTCCCACCTAATAAAACCAGCTGAATGCAAAAGCCTTCACACAAATGTGTTAAAAGGAGGCTGTTAGGAGCTCTTAAATAAAGCATTCAATATAATTAAAGTGAAGTAGGCTATTAAAAACATACATTCCCATCATGATGAAAGTGGGCTAATACAAACATTGATAAAACCCACACCATCACAGAAGTAGACAGTTCTACAAACACCTATATAAACCTCCCCATCATCATAAACGTGAAGTAGACAGCGAACATTTAACAGAAGCCTTGTTCACCATAATAAAAGCAAATTAGCCAGGCAAATACCACAGGCATCTGTCAGTAGAATCCCTGATCTATTTTGAGTAACTTGGAGTGTCTTGGTTCCCACCAGCCATCTTGACATGCGGCTGCACTGTAAATTGCTCAGGGACAAAGCCAGGCATTTAGCAGTCGTAAAAGGGGAGGCTGCCTGCTGCTGCTGCCTGGAAGGATTGCTGCTCAGCACGCCTTGTTGTCACGCTCCTGCAGCAGGCCTGCAGACCTGACTCTTGTTTAGCTTCAGGCAAACGTGTCTCAGTTTCTCTCTGGCACGTCTGCCTCTCCATCAAACGTTCCCTCCCTAGGTAGGTAGGGTTTGTGCATGCCTAACTGTGAGCTCTGGTTTGCATGGCGTGAAGAGAGTTCAGGGACAGACACTTGTGGTGACTCAGGGGCTGACCTGCCCACCAGCCTGTGAGGACTGACTTTGCTGCTGGATGGAGATGGTGGTGCTTTACCTACAACTTCAAAGTGACAATGGGTCAAAGTCATTTTTCTGAAGTGAAAAGAAAAGGATGGGTAAATGGGGAGAGAGGAGAGGCAGGTTAACTCTTGGTTCTTCTCTTCTGGTCGTTATACCAGTATTGCTTTCTTCTTAACCTATCATGCAGCTCATGGGGGTAAAGAGCCACAAGTGTTTCTCATGAGGGGGTGTTTGACAAGACCAGGTCCTTGACAACTCCCAAATGGAGCTGACATTCACTTTCCAAAGCAAGACATGAACTAAGATTTCCAACTTCTATCCTGGTACTTAGGAAACCCTTCATATTCTTACCTAAGCTGATAGCAAAGTACTCACCAAATTCAGCAGTAAGCTAATCTTGTTCTTCAGGCCAGGCTCTGGTCCTTGCCACTCAGCTCAGCTCCCATTTGACTTAGTGGCCAGGAGGCACGATGTGTGTGTTACTGCAGCCAAGCCAGACACCTGCCCCGATTCCCTAGCCATTGATACTGGATTTGTGTGGCATTTCCTTCTGGATGAGTAATAACCTGCTACATGTGCTTAACTTGGTCAGCTCTTTGTTGTTAAAAATGCTGGTGGGAAGACAGGAACACATGTTATTATACCAGTGTCCATGTCTTGTATTAATTCACTGTAGAAGATGTTGGACAGGCCTTAGTTTTCCCTTTCCATGGTACTTTCCTTATGTCCAGTAAATGCTTGGGGCACTGGGATTCAGTCCTGATAGTGTTTCATGTGTGGATTGGCAAGAAAGACCTTAAATGGGCTGCAAGTTGAATGCTTAGAATGTACAAATATTTGCCACAGTTTCTTTTGAAAGTGGTTTTATGGCTGGAATCCTGATCCTGCTCTACTGGACCCTTATTTCTGAGGAGCTCTTACTGGTTTTGACCTAATATCTTTCCAGCTTATTGTTGGTAAACAGAAAGTGCCAACTGCTCATGGTGGTTATCAGTGAGATATTACCCTGGGTTACTTTGTTCAGCTTCACCTTTGGAAATGCCTCTTTTCCTCTATTCCCTAAATAGATATTGGTCAGAAAACAACCCAGTCCTGGGAACATGAGATTTTAATGTGCAATGAATAAGTACCTTGAGACTGAAGCCTGTCACTAGAGCTCATCTGGAACTGCTTACCACAGGGTAAATTTACCAGAAGCTCTGGCTTAATACTGGACTTTAAAAGGTGGCACCTAAAGAAATCCTCTTAATGTCTCAACAAGCTGATGTTGACAAGTTCTTTGCATTAAGAACTTATGGCAAAGTCCAAATCCTTACTCAGTATGTTAGACAAATAATTATAGAGAATTTTTACCTTGATACGGTGCTCTGAGGTATCCATTCATAAAATATTTACAGTAGCTGCGGAGAATGCAACCAACATTTTTTAGGGTTTTGTTCCTGTCTTTTTCTTCTCTTTTCTTACAATCCTGATCCTTATTACTGTAGAATTGTAAGAATAAAAATTAGACTTTACCTTTTTAGCAAAGATTGACTCTTTTTTTTTTTTTTAATGCACAAAGCCTGGAAATTTCAAGCATTGGAAACAATATAATGATAACTAATAAATGCAAGAAAATCTGGGGAATCATACCCAAATAACAACCATATTCAGCTGAAGTAGACTGTATATTTTTGCAGCTAACTCCCACTTTATGTCATTTTCCTAAGTCTCTTGCCCAGAATATTTTGAGTGCTTCTAAAGATGTCAAATAGCCATTCAGCATCTATTGGGGCCTACAAACCTTTATGGAAGTGAGAAAGCTTAGCACTTGAATGGTGTTTAATAGCTCTCTATGATGGGAGATTGCCAAATTGGCTTAAATGATCCTGATTTTGATTCAGAAGTGGGAAATAACATGGAAAAACTGCATGTGGTTTTGAGAAACTGTGTTCAATAATAGTTTAACAATTTTAACCACATCCTATTTAAAAAAATTAATTTCTTTTTATGAAACTCGTGATGCAATGTGATTTATCTTATGAGGAGTTTATTCATTAGAATCAGAGAGAGCAAGTCAGAACTGGCTCATAATACATATTATTTATGTGTGCATGGTTGTCTGTTTTTTAATTGGATATTGGTTTAAATATTATTTAAGGCTCTTGTAAAGATTTAAGCCAGAAGCATCAAATAATTTTTTTGATTTAAATTTTAATTTTCATTGGTAGCTATGTAAACTTTGAAAAACATTTATGAGAAACCATTATTATTTAAACAAATCCATGGTTTGCTGGTGTTTTTAAAATATACATTATTTTTATATGGTGCCTAATTTTTTATTTTGAAAAATAACATCGATGTAAGGTTTTTAGGAAATGCTTGGGGTTCTTTTTAATTCTTTTGGAAATTACTTTGGAACAGAACTAGCTGGATATATCCTGGAAATTGCTATTTAGGTAAATATGAAGACAGGAATATACATTTGGTGTCTCTTCTCAGTCATTTATTTTGCATAAAAAGTTTAAAGTCCTTTCAGACAGATATGGGTTGGATGGAATATTTAAAATGTATGATTTAATTAGTGGACATGTTGAATGAACACACAAAGAGGTGTGAGGGAATGGAAACAGTGATTCTAATGTGGATGCTTGGTTTGGGTGTGCAAACAATTTCTTGTGAAAAAAGGAGGAAAGATTGCAATTATACCTATTTGCTTAAATCATTATTTCTTTTGGAGCAAATAATTTTCCTGCCTAATTTATCAAGCAAACACTGTTAGTTTTTAGCTGGAAACGAGACTCAACATGAATAATAATGGTGGGTTTGGTGGTATGTCCTTTTTACAGAATCATAGACTAATTTAGCTATTGTTGAACGTCAAAACGTTAGCTTCTTTTGTCCTGGATGCTTTCTGAATGATCCAGGAAAAAGGCAGCTCCTGTCCCAAAACGCTTCCAAGAATTTCTAATTTTAAATGATATAAAGCTATAAGAAATTTAGAAATTCTTCAGCTTTCCTAGGTGCCAAGAAGCAGTTTGGGATGGAGTTACATTCAGCTGGAGATCGGTAGAAACTTTTATTTGTATTTTTTGGGGGGTAGTTTTGGGTCATGACTTAAAAGAATTAAACTACTAAAATCTAAAGGAAACAGACTATCTCAAATTAATCTCTTGCCTCTGGATTTCTCGTTCCCAGTGGCAGTGGCTATTTCTCTACCCCAGTGTCAGCCTGGTAACGAGGGGGGAGGCACAGCCAGTAGCTTGATTGTTCTGGATGAACTATCAGCCATCCATTGGGAATACTGGTACCTTGACCTCCCTGACCCTCAAAGTGCTGAGTGTGGAAAATGTGAAGTCTCCATGGACCTCAATATGCACAAGATGTCAGAAAAATGCAGTTCTTGGAAAACTGTACCTTTTTTTTTTTTTAAGGTTGCATCGTTGTGCTAACGTTACAAGTTTTCCTTCTTTTTGTTTTGGTTTGTCCCCAAATGCATGTTTTGCTTTTTTTCATCGCTTCAGTAACGTTCACCTTTTTATTGCATTTAAGGTGTTTGCCATTGTCCCAAGAGAAGAAAAATGTAAGAGAGGATTTTTAAGCACAGTTACATTGCAAAATTATATCCTGTTTCTTCTTCTGCCTCCACCATGGAGCTGGGATCTCTTTTAATAATGTCTTCCCCACATTTAGCCAAAATCTCTGCTGAACTTGAGTAAACTTCCTACAGCTCCTTTTGGACTCATTAAGGGCCAAGCTATATTTCAATTTTGATATTTGGGTGTTTCCTTGGCAACAGTTTTTTCATTTGGACACATATAAGGTTATGGATCATACACTTGCTTCCCTGAATTCCCAAGTATTGTTCAGTGTAGTAGAGCACAGCCTGAGAGTGAATAATAACAAACCTGATTGCAGACTAGCTGTTTGTGACTGATGTTGCAATTTTGGATTTATAAGCATTTCCAGATTTTTTGCCAATATCCAGAAATGTGTATGGTGAGCATACAACTCGCAGAGAGTTTACTCAACAGTTTAAGGTTTCAGTTGGTGAGCCAAGATTTTTATTTTTTTTTAATTTTCCTCTCCCTTTCTGAGGACAGAAGGGTGTATTCGATTTATGCAGCGAGCCTCTTTGGAGGTTTTTGGGTTCTTTTTCTAAGAACCATTCATGCTCTCAACACACCTGCCCTTTCTCTTAGTGCACTACTCGTGTCTTCTCTCCTGTTTCCAAACATGATGCATAATGATGTACACAGACAGGAGCTGAGAATAAAAGTTCATCTTAGGCTGGCTTGAAGAAATTATTTTTTCATTTCCTATGCTTTGGTTTCTGTATCTGAAGGAAAAATACCCCAGACTCTTAAGAGGAACAGAGAGTGGATTTTTAAGGAGTCTAAGTGATTTGCAAAGGAGAACTTTCTCTCAGCAGAGAAGCAGAGATGGCATAGCCAGTCACTGTACTGTATTTGCTAAACTATCAGTAATATTCCCTAGTTCTTGAGGTGATTTCATTAGTGCATCTCAGAGCATCTTACAGAGGAGGTACAGCAGTTTTTTAATTGGAATAATTTTGATACAGATGAGATTTTTTTTTTTTTCTTGGTGTGTGTATTTTTAAAAATTATTTATTTCTTAATGAGATGCAATCATTTAGACATGCCCAAAAAAAATCTTAACTCAAGACATCAACAGTCTTAAATAATATAGTTTAAAAAAATAGATGTGCTATATACACAAGATCCTGTTCTTTTACTCTTGAAACAAGAATAATTCTTACTGAGTAGGCTGCTACTTGAAAATAAAAATATTAGAAGGTTGCTAAAGTAGTAACACCTTTTTTAAGGCATACAGGAAAGGCAAAGGGCCTCTCTCTTTACCATGGTCACTTCATACCATTCTGAAAGTTGAAATCACAACTGCTCCTGGCTTTTGGCCACTTCAGTAGAGTCAAAGCAAAGTAACGAGGCCCTAACTGAAAGCAAAATTGGGCTTATTGTGCTCCATTATAAAATAAAAGTATATATTCAGGATTTTAACAAAGGGGGTCTTAAAAAAAGGTATTTGAATTCTTCATTCCTGCAGCCTAAATCCTTATTTACCTGAGAGACCAGACATCTCCATTGGTGGTTTTCTGGCCTTTTAGGTAAATAATGAACCCTTTGCAGAACTGCTTAGTTAACATGCCTAGCCTAGGCACAGGGTTGGTCCCTGGCACAAAGGATGTGTTTTATGAAGCTGGTAAGAATTAAGTACACAAACCAGCATTTAGATAACAGGAGTAGGGGGATGTGTGTGTACTTGCACTTCCATCTGTGTACAGGGAGGCTGGATCCTAAAGATGAAAACTTCTGGCAAGCATTATTTATAGCTCATACCATTTTGTCTTTGCCTCTTATTTTTCATAAGAGCCAGAATTTGTTAGTATCAGCCTTAACTTTCAATTTCCTGGCTTTTGTCAGCTTAAGCCAGGCACTTAACCTTATTCAAAAACGTTTTGCTTTGTTTAACCTTTTTTAGGTTTTGTTGAGGCAGAAATGTTATGAAAAATTGAAAAAAAAAGGCTTGGCTCAAATAATATGAAAACCAAACTTATTTTTCAGTTTCTTGACACAAAGGGAAGGTGAAAAATGTTGAATTTTTTTTTTTTTTCTTCCTGCTGCTCCCCTAGAGAAAAAGGGGAGGCTGGGGAAGGAAAATAGCTTTTCTGTGTTTATGACTGTGCAAATATAATTCTAAAATCCAGGTGTATAATTAAAGTCAGTGGGTCAGAAAACTGCAAATATTAAAGCAGATTTTACCAGCATGAAGTGTGTGTATCTGTTGGCTTAGAGGTAGTAACAAATAGAAGGTGAGGGGTTTTGGTTCATGAACCTTCAGCAAGTGTGACGTACATCAACTTCTCCATTTTAGTGAGTGATTTAAAATGCCAACTACTATTTGCCTGCAATAATTTTTCTTGTAAACTGCTCCTTCTGGACTTACCTACAGTATCATTCAGGCTTCATAAATCAATATTCAGAACCATTAGTGTGTTGCTTGCATCTTGCCCCTGGATGTTCCTGGAGACTTTTGGAATCCGTTCCTCATGTGTATGCAGTGAGGGTTTTTCCTTCCCCTTCTCTTCCTGCCTCACAAACACCCCAAGTGGATACAACCAATAAGTCACTGCTTCTAAACTTTTCTAGAAGATCATTTTTTCCACTGCAGCACTGAGGATGCTCGGTGCTGGTTGGAAGGGCTGTGTCAGTGGGGACTGTGTTCTCTCCTGAGTCTGCAGGATGCGTGGCACGCTGGGACCCCAGCCGGGGCTGGGGGAGGGCTTTCTGAGCCACTGACTCAGACGAGCCAAAAAAAATTCCCCCTCCAACTTTAACCAAGAATAGAAACACTTCAAAACCATTCCCAGTTTGAGCACTGTGTCCTTTCTACCAGAGGTGTGAAACCGGGAGAGAAGTGACCCAGAGCAGCTCTGTTTGTTGTGGGCTGTT
>NW_008625276.1:14469-67633 GCF_000691845.1 Merops nubicus | reverse complement strand
TTATGAGGAAAAGAAAAGCAACTCTCCCTGTTTGCGAGCCTGAGGAGAGCTTAATTAAACTGATTTTCTGTTACTTAAAATACGCCTACACCTGCTTCTGTGGTGCTTTGAGAGGCTCCTGCTCCCAGAAGGCCAGGGCAGATGGGGGGAAATGAGAGGAGAGTCATATTGCAATTTGTTTTTTACATCCAGGCTTGTGAGTCTTGGACTTGCATGTTTGGACTCAAACCTACACATGGTGGAAAGAAAAACTGAATTTAGGTGACTTTCATAGGGAAAATTCCCAAACAGTTGCAAATTCTGCATAGGTCAAAAAATTAATTTTTTATTCAAAAAAAACTTTAGAAAATTTCAAAATAAATATAATTTACAGTTTGGATATTCACTGCTTTTAAAAAAAAGTCCTTAAACAATTTTTTTTTTGCTTTCTATTTTTCCTATTACAGAATTTTTATATAGAATATTGAGGTTAGGTAAGAAGAGAGGAAAAGGAATAACAAAGAAACAAAACACTGTCTTTCTCATTCTTGTCCAAACATGGGAGAGATCTGAGAGAGAAAACAGCCTTAATGAAAAGTTTCATCGAGGGTATTCTGTATTTAAGCACGTAGTTTGGAATAGAAGTTTGTCATCAGCTCTGGTTTTACAAGAAGTTATTCCTTGTACAGCCCAGTCTTCTGGCTGAATTTCAGTGTCATGATGCAACATAATAAGCACTGAATAATAAGTGAATTCTAAACTATGCACGAGTATATGCTGTGTTTACATTCCACCTGTAATAAAATCAGTACGATCGAATCGTTAACAAATTAAATTAAATTAAAAAAAAAAAAAGTCATGTTGAAATATCACCCTTAAAATTAATCGTTGTTTGTGCAACGTTGCTGTCCTGATTAAACAGGGGTTTGGGTAGGATTCCTGTTTCTGGTTCAGCTTTCTGTGCAGCTGAGGAGGGTTGAACACCCCTCTTGCCTTGCGGGAGCCCCGGGCAGCCAGAGCCAGGCTCCCCAGGCGGGGGGCGCTTGCCCACTCCTCGGGTAGAAGCGAACCCTGAGAGGAGGCGCACACCCCTGTTTGGTGGGCTCTGGTGAATATTCCGAGCAGAATATTGAAGCCACCTGGTGCGATGCTGAGGAACTGCACCCATGTGTTCCTTACCCGTGCTCCCTTCAACCGAAAACAGCCTTTTTCAGCTGGAATGCTGGGCGAGGACAGGGCTGCTCCTGGGCTGCTCTTCCCACGCCTGGTTTCTGTAGGTGGCCGGGTGGGACAAGGAATAAAGTTTTGGTTTCACTCCCCAGGGTCTTAGTTGACACTGGGAAGGCAAAAGGTTGTGTCAGGAAGAGGATTAGAACCGCCGGGTTCCCCAGAGGACCTGCAGGTGAGGAGGAACCCTTCTGGGACAGCCCTGGAGCCGCGGCTCAGCCAGTGGGCACAGCCCCTCCAGGTGGGGTTTGGAAGAAACCCAGCTCCAGGGAGCAGCTACGTGGACTTTGAGCAAGTCCCCTTGTCTCTAGCAAGTGGCTGCATTAGCATGCCCCACAATAAACATTTAATTACTATAAAAGCTTATTAACACAAGTAGTTCCATTTAAAATTGGTGGGGATGTACCAAATGCTGACTTTGTGCAAAATATTTGCAAGACAGTGTGCTAATATCAAATTGTGCAGCAGATTCTGTGTTGTCTCTTTAAGGCAAATGTTCCTATTTCTTGGGGGTGTGGTCAGTGAAAATTTGGGGGGATTTCTTTCATTTCCCATTTTTTTTAAACGCCTTTCCTATAGTGCATACACACTGTGGGCTCTCTTTGTCTCCTCACCAGCTGAGCCTCAGCTGTAGATTCCCAGGCTCCTCTTTTTCCCTCTGTTCTCAGCAGTGATTTAATAAATATATTTTAAAATCACTTTTTCCTTTCTCCTCCACCCAGCTGCCAGCTCCCACCCCCATAACGTGCGTGTGCACTTGCATGCATGTGAGCTGGATTCACATCCGCCGCCAGCGATCACTCTGATTTCACCAGAACTTAAGACAATCATGACTGGGGTTTTTTGTTGGTTTTTTTACTAGTTCCTTTTCTTTTTTTCCCTCCCCTTCTCCCACTGCTTATGTCCTTTTTGGATCCTGGGGTAAAAGTCCATCTCACGGTAAGGATATAACCTAAATACATGCTATAGAAGCAGCTGACCAGCTGAGAAAGGCAATGACCAGGTGACAGTCACCAACAGACAGCATGCTGAAGCTTTTTACAAAGGTTCCTAGCACCAAATAGAATTCCCTAACCAAATTTGCTCAGTGCTACAGTAAATATTTTAGGTTTTGTTGCTTAACGTTCCAAAGCATCATGTTTGGCTGTGGTCTGTGGAATGGGATTGCCTAATGTGCAAGTATAGCTCTGCTTCCCAGAGGATGTTTATTGGAATTTTCTGTTTCTAAGATCTCAAATTTAACTTTCCTTGGCACTGATCTGTCATGTTGCCCGTGGACTTGAGTGGCACTCATAACAAAGGATCCCTGAATACTTCAGTTGAGCATCAGAGGGCTCTGCATTGCTTGTGTGATGCTGGCCTCAGTGCTGGCTTGTCCCTCTGGGGGGGGTTGATGGTGCTGCTGGTGGTGCCATCAGCTCCACGCTCAAACTCCTGCCCAAGCCACCCGCGCGTGCTCCGTGCAAGAGCTGCTCGCTGAGATAGCTCACTACAAATTAAATGGGCCAAACTGATAAAAGGGGAGACTGGGGAGAGAGAGGCTTGGAGGAACAAACTGACTCACCACAGTATTCAGCTGCAACCCCCAAACCTTCTCAGTCCAGTCCCTGGATTATTTTGTTTGGCGTTATCTTATCTTTAGTTTAAACTGCCTTTAGCTTCTCGGGTGCAATCAATTTAGCTCAAATTAATGTCTAACAAGGAATTAAACAGTAAAGTTCTTGTCCTCTGTTCATTCATCCCGGTGGCTATAATGACTGTAATAAAAATTGATGCAAAGTAAGGAGCAGTTGGCTGTGAATAAACCTGGGACAGAATATGGTCCCAAGATTCTTGCATTTCGTGTCCCTCTGAAAGGTGCAGATCTCAGCTAGTCCTGCTGCCTGACTGGTGCAACGGTGTAGAGCAAAAGCATTAAGGATCTGAATGCAAGTGAAGTAATGTAAGACAAGATCTGTCAGCACAGGCTTTAATGTTGCTTAACAAAATATGTTACAGTAAATCTTTATAGACTGTATAAGTACGTTGAGTTCCAACAAAGTAAACCAAAGTAAACATTTCTCTTATGGGAAATTAAATTCCATGTGGTTAGGGCAGAGCTATGATTAATTCAATGGCAATGAGAATATAGTAAAGTTATTGACTGTGTCTGAGAAACAATTTAATGTCAGAAAAAAAGAAAGTTTAAACACATGATAGTAGGAGTGAACAAACAGAATGGGAGTTTCTGATCCTTGAGTCTAAATTAAAGCATTGATGCTGTCAGTATTAAAGCCACAGTGGTTATTGATAATGAATTTTCTGCAGCATTAGGAAGGAAGCATCATCTGCCCCGTGGTGCAGGGGGATGTGGGGGTGTGGGGGTGTGTGCACACGCGTGTGTGATTCCATTGACTCCCCTCACCAACACCAACAGGAAGAGTGAGCACTTGGAGGGCTGCTGGACTGAAGCCTCAACCCCAGTGCATGGTTTCATAATGTTCGTTTTAACTTTAAATGATTTTTAATATTCTACATATGGTTTCATGGTTTTAAGCCTCCTCACTGGGAATGAACAAGGCTGTGGTATTATGATGAATAGTGGATCAAGTCCAGGAACACCCACTTGCTTCCCTACATATCAAACATGTGGCGCTCCCATTAAATATGGGAATCTCTCTGGGGATTGGGGTTGTCCTATCTAATCCAGTCCTATTTTGTTCCTCCGACCCGGATTGAGTAGGATGCATTGTTCCCATACATTCTTCTTTTAATTAAATGCAGTAGATATGTCATGTCAATGAAATATTCCAGGTCTGTTTTTACATCTGTAGCCATTTTCTCCTCCTTTACTTCCATTTGCCTTCTTGGAAAGAAATTCTACATTAAATACAGTCTTGGATTAGTTGATTGGCTGCGTGTATGCTGCCAAAACAGTTCAAATGAAAATCTTAATGTTGTTTTTTATTTTTTTGTCTGTGTAAAACTAGACTATAATGCCACAGAGACACTGTTCCTCTGAGAAGTTTCAGACCCACCAGCAAACTCGGTCTCCAAATTACCTGCCTGCCTTTGTTTGTTTTGTTAAGTGGATGGCTTTTGCAGCAATCACACCAAACGCTTTTCTCCTTGTTACTTCTGTGGTCCCCACAGGCATTAGCATGATGGACACTGAACTGGTTGATTCTTAAATTTGCTGCAATAATTTGGTAACTGATCCAATTGATATGAAGCTTCATCATTGTTTAAAATAAAAAAGAAACCTCTCTGAATATATGCCAGGCAGATTATCCAGGTTTGAAAACTGATCTCCTTTTAAAAATGCCGTGTTCAATTATTATTTTTAAAATGCTGGATTACAGCTATGAATTCTCTGGAGGTTAAACTGGAGCCTTATTATAAGGGGAACTACAAGTAAACATTATTAATTATAAAAAAAAAAAATTGCTTAAATTAGTTTTTTTTCACACCTGCTTCTTTCTTAATTAGCTGGTAGTCCACATATTTCAGTCAGTTGAACTCTTTAGTATTTATTCAAGCATACTTGACATTAACATACTGTTTGATGTTTGATATCCTGAGTTTTTAATTTAACCACATGACAACAAATGGTATTTATGAAATATCAGTGAGCTGGAAAAATATCCTGTGTTGCAGTTGTGCGCTGTAGTGAGCTGAAAGCTGTTTCCTTTCGGAGGCTTAAGACAGGCTTAAATGCACAGAGGGGAATATATGCCGTGTACTGATACCCCTATTTTTTATCCTTAGAAGATTTACAGGCCACCAGGGGTGCAAAGCTACCAGGAGAGTAGCAGGATCCTGCCTCAGGATCTGGGAGGGGGGGAGAAATACAAAAATACTTCTCAAGTGATGTCATAAGTTAGAGGGTTCTTACAAAATGGAATTTGTACTGACACACAAGTCATCAACAAAATATGTGGCATCTATTTGTCTGGGTTTATTGATGTTGTCACACTTAGTGTTTGGATTGTAACTTCTCTTCTCTCTCCCCCCTCCTTATGATCCACTGTAATTTACAGATTTTCCTATCAAAATTTACAAAACTTCTGTTGTTTGTGTTACACTCGTGCTCAGAGACCAGGCTGGGATCAGGTCTGTCTGCACTAGGTACTGTTCACCATCACCAGAAGACAGTTCCTGCCAACGAGAGCTTGCATTCAAAACAGATTGTATAAACACAGGGTGTTGAGCACAGAAACCACATAGGCATGTGAAACAACTTCCTCAGGATTTCACAGCGGGGTAGTGGCAGCGTGAGGCTTAGAGCACACTCCCCACATCCCAGTCCCAGCTATGATACCACCACCCCACGCACATTTCTCCTTTTTTAGTATTTTAGTGGGGAAACTGAGGTAGGAAGCAGTCAGCTGGCTTTTTTTGAAGCAGCTTTGTGCTGAGGACATAAAGCAGTCCTTCAGCCTGCCCGTGGGCTCAGGATGTGTCAGCTCCCTGTCTCCAAGTGAATAATCTCACATTTGGAATTGCGAAGCCTCGCGGCCAACGGTGACGGCTCCTAGGACTGGCCAGCACTGAACTCACAGAGCCCTTGCCAGGATCTTGATACCTGCTGTTTTGGTCTTCATATGTCATCCTGACCAAAGTTTACAGGGAATGGCTGGTTTTATGGGTGAAGGTTCTCAGCAAAAGGGTGGGGAAGATCTGAGTAATTTGTTAAATCTGCTACAGATTCTCCTTCCCAGGCCCTTTCTGCCTGACAGCAGAGGTTTTGGGTTTTGGTGTCGGGGTGCTGCATTAAGCAGAGCTTGAGTGGTTTGTGTAGAGCTATGTTGTTCTTTGACTTTTCAGTTTGTCAGTTAAAATACTTGAGAGATCCCAAATGAAAAATTTTCAACAAAATGGCATATCGAAAATAGGAAATTACAGGTTGATTTAGACTAGAATTCCTGTTTGGTTTTGCATTTCAAAACAGAAATTTGCTTTAAAGTCAAATCCCTTATGTAAAAAAAAAAAAAAAAATTATAATAAAATATTTTTGTACTTCTAATACTTCTAGCTATTAGGAAAAATGTAAAAAAATGAAAATATCTTTAGCCTACCTACATTTCTGCTTTGGGTTTTTTTTTTTGCACATTAAAGTTTCATTTGTTTCTGTATTTGCTAAAATGCTATTAATCCTTACAACATTTTATTTTTTTTCCTAAGCCATTTGGACCATAATAAAGGTTAGAACTACAAAATATCTGAGAATAAACATGTCTCACCTTTGTGATCCTTACTTTTGGGTCAGGCATAATCCTCTGATGAGATAAAACTGGTATAATGCCCTGGTTCAGACTAATAATCTTTCATTGTTATTGTTGTAAATGCCAATTTACATATGAACTTAATCACCAGTAGATGATTTTAGCTTCAGTCACGTCGATGTGTGTACACACTCCTGTTATCACTATCTTGCTGCTGTTGCAGTTCGACAGCAGTCATTAGCTCTACCTGCTTCCTGTGCCATTGAAATGTTGGCAGCCAGTGAAAGAAGGTAATAAAACAATATTTGTGTTTACACCCTGCATCTCAAAATTGAGTGTGCATGCTCTGCATCAGGGAAACGCATCTGCTGCTGGGGTGGGGTTTGGTCAGAAGTGGGCCATACTCTCTAACAGCTGAAACATGTGTAAAGAAATATTAAGCGTGGATTTAGAGAAAATCCCTCATGTTAGTGGAATGTTCTAAACCGAGAAGAATATCTTCATAAAAATAAATGGGAGACAGATGCATGAATTTCAAGTGGCAGGATAAATTCTGAGAGAAGAGAAAGCTTGTTTTAATGTTCACACGTGTTGGCAGGTCAGGATAACACTAGAGCAGACAAAGCTTTCTTTAGACTTGCTAAAACCCATTCATAGCAAAACTGCATTGTCTTTGCTGAGATCTGAACTTTTGATGACTACCTGTGTCTTAATTAACATGGGGTAAGAATGTGCTTGGCTGCTTTTGTTACTTTTCCAAAAAATAAAGCTGGACTCCCATGTCTAGAGGAGAAGGAATGGTTTAATCTGAGCCTGTCAAACATGGGGCCTCAGAACCTGCTCCCTTAGTCCCGTTGTGTCTGGGGTGGGCAGGTTTGCTTTTTCTAACATGACATTCTTCAGGTGGTCAGGGCTGAGAGATGGTGAAACCTTGAAGTAGCATTTCCAGTTTGACTGCTTGGCACTGGTCTATTGGATGGTGCAGTATTTGATTCCTAAGCACGCCCCTTCACATCTGATTCAAAAGGTGCAGGTCAAGGGCCACAGATGTCAGTGGAAGCCTGTCACTCATCTTGGCTGAGTTGGTCTGGAATGTAGAGTTTGAAATACTAAGTCGCAGTGTCTTTGACACATGAGTAAGGATGAAGAATCCTGTTTTTAGGACTTTAGGAAAAGACAGTACTTGCTATGATGATCTTCTAGTCCAGAGTCAAACATCTATTGACCTGGAAGAGAAGGTGGCAGGATTACAGGGTAGATCAACAGAATAACTGAGCCCAGACCTGTACCATGACTCTGATTTCATCAAAGGCACGTTTCCCTTGGTATCCTATTTGATGATCTTGTTCAGAGCTACATCTAGACATTTTTTTTCCCAAACGTTAACCTTACCCCTTACCTGCCAGGGTATGTTACTCCCTCTCTAGAAGTTGAAACTTCACTTTGTTTTCTTTATAGTTAGATCTTGACTCTGGCAGGAGGACTTGGACAGACGATTGTTGCCTTTGGGTAGAGCCCATGAAAGAGCTGTGAGATGCAGTGTGTCAGACCATAACAGTGCTAGAAACAGGGAAAATGGGACCAAAACTGTCAAGAAGCATGTTGCTTTTAAAATTTACCATTATTACTTCAAATAGAATAAGTAAATAAGAAGAGAATGTAGTCTAGCAGAGCACACAATCCATCCATGTCATAAAACAAGGGGCAAACTCCCTTTGAAAGTCTGAGATGCAACACCAGCACTACACAAGCCAGGGACAGGAGATATGCCCTGAGGCACATTTTAGCTGCCCCTTGCACTCTCTGGGCCATTTCCATCTCTGTCTGGGTGTGTTTTTAACACAGCTTTTCGTTGAGTTCTCTCCTGTTCTCTCAGAGTGAGGTCAAGCGAGAAGCTTAAGGGAGACAGCAGGATCTAGTTTTGCCAGCTGCAAAACACAGTCAGCTCCCACTCAAGGGTAATATGTGGTATTCCCCTGGAGTGTCCTCAGAATTTGGTCCTCTCTGAAATGAAGCAGAGATATATGGATAATAATGGTTAGCTAACACCAAACTTCAGTTCTACAGTCCTTAGATTGAAGGAGAGGGACCCAAATCTAAGAAGGGTGAAGGTGCTGAAAGCTGCAAGGAGAGAGAAGTTGGAGCTGAGAGTTACACCAGAGAGGAGAGAGCAGAGGGCCTCAATGCTACTATTACTTATTGTTTGTAGGACTTACTTTGGAGAGGGGAAGAAGGCATGGGTGCTACAAACAGTGGTGCAAGGAAGAGTTACTTAAGTTTAAAAGTCCTTGAATAAAAATGTTTCTGAGTGGTCAGCTCCTACAAGAGTGCAAAAGAATGCTTAGGGATTGCTGGAGAAGCTTGTGAGCTTTCCAAGCAGATGAGGCAGGATTCTTTGAAATGGGAGTCCAAGAAAATGTATAGGGATTACTGGAATAAGCTGACCCAGAGGAAGGAGTTCTTAAAGAGAAGCTCATCTAGAAGAAGAGCCAATCATTATGGAAAAAAACCCACCAAACCTCATAGATGGGGAGGAGAGGCACAAACCTTTCAGTGTGCAACTGGAGGGAAACACCACTGGACGTGTAACCCTGGGGTTCCTTTGGGGCTGCTTTCCCCTGGTCCTTCACCTGATCCTCTGTCTGCTGGCAGATGGCAGCTCAGGGTGAGTGGCACCACTGACACTCTGGGTCCCAGTTACTGGAAGTGTTTCCTTTAGGTATGAAAAGTGGAGAGGCGTTTTGCAAACCCACCAGAACAGTCCTGTGTAAGTCAGAGTTTGGAAAGTTCCTGCACTCTTGACAGTCACAGTGAGGACTTAAGTCCTGCTGCAGCTCAGCTTTTGGGTTTCACCTGCATGAAACACATCTTTTATTGAACCACTAAGAGGATGATTTTTCTTTAAAGACCACAACACTAATACCAGTTTATTCCAGAGGCGGGAGCAGAGCCAGATCAACAGACCTATGTAAACAAGACACCACAGACTCTCTTCTTGATTTTTTGTTTTTATACTTTTTTTATATATATATAAAGAGGCTACTTCAGATTCTGCAGAAGTAATAATAAAACCAGACCTAATGGGTCACCATATGTGGAGAGGAGTTCTCTTGGGTCTTAGGATATACACTTAAAGAGTGAAATAAAGAAAAGGAAAAAAGCAGTAATATTGGCAACTGTTGTTAGGTAGTATAAACAATAGCCAGCCATTGGCTTGGAGCAGAGGATCAAGTTCCAATAGCACTCAATAGGGAGCCTTCCTTAAAAAATTAGAAGAAGCTGGGTTGGAGCTGGTCCATGCTGGGAATGGCAGAAGAAGCAAAAACAAGAGTAAATGAATGGAAATTAAGCAGCAGGAAATGGGGATTTGGCACAAGGTTGGAATTTGAAACTGCAGAGAGGTGTCAGTGATAAAGGCTGGATAGAGTTTCTGGCCAAAAACAGAAAGAAAGAATGCAGATGTGTTCATTGAATAAAGTACAGATGTAGAAAGTGGAAGAGGGGGGCTGGCAGGGGGGGAGAGGAATAAAGAAAAGAAAAAAAAAGAGGGGAAATAATGTTGCAAGTAGGTGCATTCATGTGTAATGGTTTTTAGAAACAATTTTTCTCCGTGAGTGTGTAGAGAACATTTCTAGGCTTAGTCTGGATTGTTGCATTCTACAGGGAGCACATTTTTCAATATAACTTGTTCTTGTCCCTCATGTGCTTTGGCCCCACACTTCTTTGGATTGTGCAGTATTCCACAGCTAGGTGTGAGGTGGGGTTAGGGCTCTGCTCATTTATCATCTGGCAGGGTATCTTCAGGAACAGGAGGTGATGTCATTTCAGGGACTACAGGGTTTGTGCTTCTGGACTCCTTATAAAGAGACTTGGATGTAAAAGTCTTGTTTACAGGTTTTTCCTGTTATTACCGTTTTCTCAATAGTTTTTGTTCCGCTCTCCCTCTCTGCAGTGGAGTATTCATGCCTAGCTCTATGCATATGGTTGCACAATCAAAATTTATCATGTATTATTTAAATATGCCCACATTGTGGCAATTGACAGTGGGTATGTTCTTCCTAATTACAAAGTAGGCTTATTTGCTTAAACTGTTGTGAATATGAACCCATTTTCCCCTGTAGTTGGGCAGGCTAATTACAGTTTTGTTTCCGTTTCTGCAGTTCATCTGATGAGTAATGCTCTTGTATTCTATCCCTAAAGTCCTTTTATGGCCCACATTACAGTTGCTTCTGAGTACTTCTCGATAGATCTGGCTTCAGATTGCCCCAGTAAGAGGGGGAGGTCCTGTCACTCCTCTTGCACTGCTGTACAACGGTAAACCCAAGCGCTGTGAGCTTTGAAGGCATTGAGCCATTTGCCTCCGATTGATTTGAGCACATAAAATAAGAAATATGGTCTCAGTGACTTGCCAAATAATCACATAGCCTGTAGCAAAGCTCAGAGTAGTATCTGGGCCTTCTCAGTCTAGGCTAGGACTTCAGCTATTGAACCACACTCCCTCAATCCTGTGCTCAGAGAGCTGTAGCTCAGGGAATAAACAGTCCAGGGATTGTGCAGTGTCCTCCTGGAGTGTGGCTGCCTTCACCCTGGAGATCCTACAGGCTTAATTACTTCTAATTGACAACTTGTGTCTTTAACTTACCTATTTAAATACATATGTTAGAAATGTCATGGTAGATCTCTGAAGGGCCTGATTCTTTATTGACCCCTGTCTTGTGTGTGGTTTACTCTGTAGGAAAGTTAGTGTTTTGTGTCTGCTTCACAGTTGATATTAATAAATGAAGTGCAGTGCTGCACGAGACCACAGCTCTCTGAAAACAGCAGCAAAAATGAATGGCAGCCTTTGAGTCATGTTTGACCAAATTATACTGTGGTTTATGGATTCGTGGTGTTAGACCCTCATCTGGTAACTTAATCTGTGCTGTGCCCTGTTGACTTTTTTAAGAGGCTGTCCAGGAAAACTGTTTCACTGCACTAGGAGCTAACCCAAGGCAGTTGCAAAGAACCCCACTCACTGATGTGTTAGGCCTTCACATGTGTCAAGGTGGGTAACCCTTTTTGCCTACAAAGGACTTGCTATTTGACTTTTAAGTTCAGTTTAAAACTCACATACAGAACTTCATTTATCATTGTCACATGTGCAATGCAGATGAAGAGACCAAGACATGGAGAGGTTGAACAACTGTCTTGACAAAGATGGTAATGAGTTTAATGGACAAACCAGAGAAATAACAAATTAACAGGAGAAATAGTTATATGGATTTAAATATGCTGCTTCCCCCCAGCTCTTCCACCAACAACCTTCAAGATGCAATTCATCAAAGTTATACTGCTTATTAAAAGGAAAGCTATGAAGAGACATTAAAGCTCCCATTTTGGGGATAAAGCCAACCTCTGTATGGCTTTATGATGCACTTTCTGGTGTCTGGCTGTAATGGTGCCTGATGCTGGCTCAAATCAGAGACCAGGTACTGGGTTAAATGGCCCAATGCTATGATGAAACCTGGCAACTTTCTACTACAGAACTGTGGACAGTGGGGCTAGTTAGTGCTGTTAGACACACAGGTTTTAAGATAAAGAAACCCAGTTCCTAAACTGACTGCTAATAGCCTTCAGAATAGGCTGAACTTTTCTGTGAGCAGGTTTTGCAATAGCTGTCTGTCTTTATACTTCTGGAGGCAGTTGGAACTGACAAATTTAGAACATGGAGCAATGTAAGGAGTGATTTGTTGTGCCAGTCCTTGTGCTTTCGGATTATCTGTGGCTGTATGTAGCCATTAGACAATTTTCTGATACAAAAAATCCCTGGATATATCTGGTGGTTTGATGGTACTCAGTGAAATCAGTCCAGCTTTCCTAGATGTTTTTGGATAGACAGTTGAGTATCTGTGGCTAGATTGTTCTAATGACCCAACTGAAAACTGTGACAGCTGCTGTTAGCCTCAAAAGCTCGAATCAGGTGAACTGGTGCCAAAATATGAACAGTTTGATTGTCTCTGAGCCCTTTACTAGCCCTTTATGTTTTGTGATATCAGTTTGTGCAGGCTGTTTCAATGGATATTTTTAGCTGAGGCTTCCAGAGAGCTTAGATCTCATGTAATCACAGCAAATAACAGGTTGTTTTTAAAGGAAGTAAGACCTTAAGCGATTTAAAGGAAAAATAATAAATCAAACCTTCATATTACTTATAAGGAGTGAAATATTAGCTGCTAACTAAATCACTGTAGGTTTATTTTCTGTTTTATTTCTAATTGCTGCAGTTTAGGACTTGGCCATCTGAAAATGGATTTTTTTTTTCCACTAGGACAGAAAATAAGGGATATTTTCGTGTCTAAGCACCATTTAATATTTTGCTCATGTGTAAAAATTCTTGACTCCAGAAAAGCTTTATTGTCCTTTGAGCTCTAGAAGGAATTCATAGTGTTTTTTCACAGATGTTGTTTTGCTCTTAACTATGAGTGGTTGTTGCACAACGTTTCCTTTATATTTCAGGGTATTGTAAAAATTAATCCAAATATTTGTCTTTATGTTATTCTCTATTATGAATATTGCCCCTCTGCTCTGCCAGAACCACCATTCCCAAACCCTAGAGAACTCTAAAACTAAGAACTGGCAGGTGGGGAAGGCTTCTCCATCCTGAACAACCACCACCCTTCTCAACCCTTGACGTTCAGATAGTTTTGATACTTAATTAATGGAGGTTGTGGAATTTGCCATGGGAGTGCCCAGTGACTTTCTATGTTGAACTCCTGTGCAAATTTGAAGGTCCTTGGTACATCTCCAGGACATGGATGCACAGATCTAATATTTCAGCCATTATTCTGACTCTTTGGAAGTGCTGCCTAATTTAAGTTTGCAGGATCAAAGTTTGAACTCGTTGGCACATTCAAAAATCTCTTTCTACACATTCTTATATGCAATAGTTTTAACTAAAGGCTGTATCCTGCAAAATATTGCATTGTGAATTCCCTGAATATAGAATGAGAAGTTACAGTGATTGGATTCCTTTACATATGCCCAGTCCTACGACACACTGTGTGTTCTCTGCTTTTACTGTCAGATTTTAAAGGGTTTCTGAAGAGAACAAGACACACAGGTTCTTGAGGGAGCTGAATATCCATCACTGGTACCTGAGCAGCTCTGGAGAGCTGGAGCCACCAAACCTGGCTGACTGACAAAGGTGCTGCACAAACACAAGCACAAGTGGATGTCAGGGCTAAGGATTTCATAGCTGAACTCCTTTCAGCTCCTTTATAAAATTGCTGTTAGGGAGCCTAAATATCAGCTGAGAACACTTGTCTTTTCCTGTGTCAGTTCCTGGGTGATGCTGATAACTAAGGAAATAAACCTGCAAAATCAAATGCATTTTTAAGGGGCATAGATCCTGGCCATTAGAAGGGTTCTTATCTCAGCTTTTAAAGCAGCATCTGGCCACCTTCTTTTTTCTGTTTCTCCATTTCTGCTTCATATCTTTTCTCCTCTCCCCCCCACCCTTCTCTTTATGGACTCTTTTAAGTATAGATGCTACTGACATGCCTAAACAGCTGTAAAACTACCAGTGCAAAGCCCGGTAAATGCCGAGCAGATGGGCGGGGGTGAGAGGTGCAGAGGGGCAGCACTGGCCCTGCTCTGGGCCTGGACTCTTCACCTCCCTCCCTTCCTGAGAGAGCAGCATAATGCAGAGAGCTCTGCACCAGCATTCACCCCTTTGGCTCGAGCAGGAGAGGAGTTTTGATTTGTTTTTAAGAGAATAATAGACTAACTTACAGATACTGTGGTGGTGCAAGATGACAAATTGCGTCACCTTCAGCCACTACTTCTGACTCTTCTCTTTCATCCTCCACTGAGGATGCAGCCTTGGGTTCATAAACCCAGGGCTCCTGCAGTCCTTCTGCCAAACTCTCTCTTTCATTATTTGTGATGATGCAGGTGTCACGTTGTCCCCTGGGGAAGTGGCAGGGGTGTAAATCTTGCCTCCCTTCTTTAACAAGCTATTAATGCCTGTCTCAGAGTCGGGGGTCCCCAGTGAGCAGCCCCTTACCTTGGGAGTTCTGTGGCGTGGTGCCTCCTGGAGGCTGTCCCTGCCTGAGGGCTGGGGACACCTCACTGCTGCACTGGGGCTTGGTCAGACCTGCAGCACCTGCAGCAGCACCGCTGCAAGGAGCAAGAGCTGTGTGGGAGGGTTTTGCAGTTCTCCCTTTTGCATCTTACCCACAAACTGTTTACATGTAGACAGATAAGATGTGCTTCTCAAGCAAAGGGGTTTTGGAAACTTTGCTGCCCTGTCTGCACTGGAAGCAGAGGGGATTGCAGCAGGAGGTAGGAACGGGGAGTTTCTGACAGACAGCTCAGAGGTTGGCGTGTGCAATCTTCTGTCACAGCCTGGGAAGTACAACCTGTTGATATTTAACAGAAAGCATCTTTATATACCCAGGAACTGCAGATGGTTAGCCATAACTGTGGGTAATGTTAGTTCCTCACCACTTACTGCGTGCCCAGACATCTGGCTTATCACACTCTGGTTTTCAGCTCTCCCTAACACATGCATCTGTGGATTCTTTGTCATGCATTTGGCATGGGACTTTGAATTTTGAAGCTCACCTCTTATTGCTCCTTCCTCATGTGAACTCTCAAGTTTCTCCTCTTTGCTCTCCTCCCACCCTTTACCACAACCTCCTTATTCTAGCTAAGGAATGTTTAGACTATTAGTAGACATAATTAGTTTATTCACTTCAGTTAAAAAAAAAAAAAAGCCCAAATAAGCAGAACATAAACAGGTGGAAAATAGAACTAGAGTTTTTGATTTGCACAATTAAAAAAAACAAGGCAAAAAGGCAAGTTGGCTGATGAGAAATCTGTACACAATGGCTGGGGAAAGAGATTTCTTTTGGTGACCTAAAGTTAATTGCTTTCTCCTTGTTCCTACCCCTCTTTCCTCAAGTAAATATCTGTTTCTGATGGTCATCATCATTCTGATGATGCTTCTGTCAGGAGTTTGGTGGTGGTCACCCAGCTGGTGTCTGCTAGCATCAACTTATGCCTGAACTTAACATTGACTTTTTTTTTTTTTTTTAATTGTTTGTTTGTTTGTTTTTTCCTCCTGCTTGCTCTGTGCAGCAGTGAACAGTGACCTTGACTTCAGGAGTCAAGGAGCTCCTGGAGGAGTTTTGAGCTCTTACTGCTTCACAAGACCTCTTCCTCACTGGAGAGTTGGCCACAGTCAGAGAGCAGGACTTGAGAGACCTGGTTTTCTATAAGGTAACCAACAAAGTGGAGAAGAAAATCAGTGTCTCAGTTCTACCTTCTATTAACCACCACAACAGGGTCTGGAGGGAAATGTTCTTGTTTACCTTGCAGAGATGTAGAGGGCTGTTTACCAAAGACTATGAAAGACTGCATCTGAAGACTCATTCCTGTTTCTAATAACATATAACACCTAATAATATAATAGCATCTAATAATAATGTATAGCTTATAGTATGTGCCATGTGTCATCCCAAAAGAGTTTTGCAAGACACACACAAACCCATTGAACTGCAGCCAGCTCTGGGGTGGAGAATAGAAATTGGGCAGGCAGAATCTGTCACGTGGCATAAATGTGAGGGCAAAAATAAGTCCTCAGGAGAGCACCAAACCCTTCCCACCTCCACCAAAAAATCACCCGTTGAACACCAGTGTTAATGCTGGGCAGACAGAAAACTGCCTTTCAGTCTCTGCTTGCAATGCCCACACCCTGTACAGAGCACAGAATATAGGTCAAAGAAATGATTGAGAATAAAGAGAAGCAGCAATTTAATTAAAAATAAAATAAAAAGGAAAGAAATAATATTTGAGAATAGAGTAAGCTTGTAAAAATCTACCTTCTCATTGATGCTGCAGCGTGCAGAGGGATAACTTCAGAGGGGTGCAGCACTTGAGGAAGCTGTGGTGGAAACAGCTATGGTGGTGGAGAAAGGTGAGAAACATGGGTGCAAGAGCAGGACTGGGCTGATTCTTGGTCCTTGCTGGTGTTCTTGAAGGACTGGATGCAGTTTTGTACATGTCTGGATGTGTTGCTTTGGAATTTATGTCATGTGAGGATCAGAATTAATGGTTTGGGTTTTTGTCTGTCCTCCTCCTGTCTGTCACTAGTTCTCTGTCCAGATTCTTTTACCAGTTCTTAAACCCTGAGACCTGAAAGTTCTGTTTAGGTGTTGCCACTGAAAAACATCATAAAGGGTTTTCCATTTTCTTCTATACAAATAAATAATTCTGGTACCTTTTTAAGAGGAGGGTTGATTTAAAGTTCAAGTCATTGAGTTTGAAAACAATTTGGGATCCTTCAGAGGAAGAAATGTATGTTAATGATGCCATTTGCCACATACAAGACCTTTTAATTGCAAAGTCATCTTTGTATTCCTGTATGTATATCAGTGCTGAAATGCAGCCAGCTCTGGGATGGAGCCCAGCACTTTGCTGCACTTTCCTTTGCACCCATGGAAAGAATTCAAAATGGCAACAGCACAGGACTCAGTCCCTTCCCCTGAGATAAAGGCTGGTAGGTGCACACTGTCCATGAATACTTGTGCCACTGTGTTTCACCCCAGAGCCCCACGTCCCCTGGTGGTGTTTGCTCAGTCTGCCTTTGCTGTGGGCAGTTATGGCTGTGGCTCAGAGGCTGAGAGGTCCAGCTGCACAGAGGCTCCGTCACGCTGCCTGTGTCTGTGTCTGTGCTGCTTTCCTGGCAGCTCCAGCTGAAATCTGAACAACGTGCTGACTTGGTCTATTTAGGGGAAAGTTCTTCTGGGAATGCCCCCCTCAGGCATCCCCCAGTGCTGGATGCTTCTGCTCTGCCTCGTGCCCACCACAGCCCACCTCTCTAGGAGCCGTGCTCCAGGGGAGGAGTTCCCCAGCCAGTCTCCTTTGCACTGACCGTATCCCTTGCAGGGTCAGATCTTTCCATGTGTGCTTAAAATGAACTGGTTTTGTTTGGGCTGTTGTCAGTCTGAGATGTCTCTTGTGGAAGGACAGTGTGTGTTAGGATTCCCATTTAACTATGGACCATTCATTAGCGGGTACTTCGTTTCTGGAGATATCTCAGTTTACTGACTTAAATATATCTGTGAGATCATTGCCCACAGGGTAAGTGCTGTAACATCTCTAATGAAGATTTTTGGTGGTTGTATTCTATTAACAATGGAGGAAGGTCAAAACTCACAATCTTTGCATTAAGGTACATGCAAAAATCTTTAAATCTTGCAGTTTGTATAAGCTGGGGACACTGGTAGGGTGATGACTGGTGAAGGAAGGTGGTACATTTCCAGACTCAAAAATAGGACCAGATTTGCCAATAAGGTTGAGAGGACTTCCTGACCTGCGGGGGTGGCTAATGTTGCTGTTTTTGTGTCGAAACTATGTGAAAACTGCAGCTGTGAATAAGGATGTGTCTGAGCCACAAGGTTTGGATCCATTTCCAGATTCACAGTCATGGGCGTTGGGATGTGATATTACAGTCTGAGCTACTCCTTGGTTCAGATCCAGTTTAGATTTGTTGTGTTTTCTTTTCTAGCTTGTTTTGTTCCCCTAAACTCAAATTCACAGCCTAAGTTCATGAAGGTTTGCAGCTCTTGGATTTGGAGCCTGTTGTCAGGGAGGGCAGAATCACCCTGGAGTGAAGCAGCAAGTAAATGTAACTGTGCTCTTGAGGAGAGGTCTCAGCCTAGCTAAACATGCAAAGGTACTGCATGCGTGATGGAACAACCCCAGGTCATATGCAGAAGAATGCCTTAACCAGGCATGGCACGTATATGGAATTGGAATAATTGTTTGGTGAATTTGAATTACCATTTGGTGCATCATCTGTGCGTGATCTTTGCACGTTTCCCAAATTTTGAGTTGTAATTTGCAAATTGCAATTCTGGCTACAGGGAACCTCTGCTGAAGCTGAAGTTCTGCACAAACAATTACTTCTGTTCAAGTAGTGCTTCAAACAGAGCTCTGGAAATGAGTGTGCCTGCAGCAGTGAAGTGGTATTTTGTTCTTCCCCCAAACTAGGGTTCCACTGTATACCCCTGATTTTAGCAGTTTGGCCAAATGTTTAATTACTGCAATTACAGCAGGGCATCGTACTGCAAACCAGTCATCTTATGTGCAAATGTTTGCACATAGGCAAGATTGAGAAGAAAACAAATATACAAGACGTGCATATGTTCTAATTTCCATGTGAAATAATAATCTTTAAGCCTGTTAATGTGCAGCTAGATTGGGGTGACTCTGTTACCAGAAAGCAGCTCTGAACTTGCTGGCTGGGACTGTGGGGCTAGAACGAGCATCCTTTTGTTCAGAACACTCTGTTAGTCCTGGGAGGTCTCTGGAGGAGATCCTTTCTGCAGGGCTCTTGACAGTCCCTTTTACCTATCTTTTAATTTTCCATCTATGTGATTTAATTCATTAGAGTAGCTGGGAAAAATATTTATTGCTTCCTTCTTGGAATTCTCCTGAATAACTATCCATAGGATCCTACGTGCTAAATTATGATAGAACCATATGGTTTATTCCCAACTGAACGTAGGACTTTTGAAAAGGAAGATGGTGGCATACATTTTTTTCAGTATAACCATCATTGTCTATTTACATCAGTTCCACACGTATATTAGGGAAATGAAGCTGTTAAAGGATTCATTTTCCTTTTTTTTTTTTTTTTTAAGGGCCACTGTGGGATGTTAGGAGTCAATTTTGATTTCAAGAGAGATGTTCTGACAGGGAAGCCTGTGAACAGATAGAGAAGAAAAATTGAGAAATGTGACTTTTTTGTTGGCTGATATTTGATTCTCTGTTGTATCCATTTTTTTTTAAAAGAGACTTCTTTCTGCACAACTGCTGAGAATTTTCTCTGGAAGGTGATAACGTTTGCACTCCTGCTTCTCTGGCTTTTTCCTCTATTAAAAAATAGATGATGTCATTAGAGATTCTTTCAGGTGTTTATTTGGTTCTCGTTTTTTTTAGCTAAAACTCGCTAAGTAGACCAGAGTCATCTGTATCTTTAAAACATTGTACAAGGTTAAGATATTACTCATCTATGTGTATTTTAACCCAGGCAGACTTTTTAACAGCTGTGTAGCTATACTGATTTATTTTTTTTCTTTCTCCTTGATTTCTTTTGACTCTTGGGGGGGCAGGGGAATAAGCAGAGAGGAAAGAGAAAAAAATAACATTAACACAAAGGAGCACTTCTTATTAAGAGTAGGTGGGTAAAGGCATTGGAAAAATAATACCTCAAGATGCATTGAAACATTTTAGGGAATTAGGGAATTCTGATCTCCTGCAAAAGAAAAAAAAGAAGAGGAGGGGGGGAGAAAATTAATATTAAAGACAAGCTGTGAGTTTCCATCTGGCCTTGCCGCTTTCGACTAACGCTTCCATGACGGAATTCATCTGTCCATCAACTGTCAAAAATTCTCCTGTCAGTAAATCCCTGGGTACTCTTTCTAGCCCACCCCACTCAAAAATATTCTGAGCCACAGAGTCCTCCGAATTCCGAATGCCCCCTCTCCCCCCTCCCCTCCCGGCTCTGCTCTCAGTGGTACCCAAGTCGTAGGTCCCAGTTATTTATTTATTTACATCCTCCTCCTCCTTCAGAATTGGGGTTCCAGGAGGAGGGGAGCTCTGGTGGAAAGAGACTGGGGAGCGTTCAATCATCTGGAGGTTAAATTCCCACCAAGATCCTCCTAAGTCTTTCTATTACAGCCTGACAGCAGACAGCCCACATCTGTTTTAAAACACTGAGTGGTTGTGAAGTGTGAACTCCCCACTGTTTAATGTAACTACATGACTATTTAATGTACACAGTGGTAGAGCAACTCAGAGTGCCAAACTGTTGTGACATGCCTGAAGGACATATATAAACATAATATACAGTGGTTTATGGTGACAAAGCGCATCTATACTACAAATAGAGAAAAATCACTTTGCTCTGGAGTGGAGTCAAACAGGAGCATGAGACTATTTACCACCTCTCTTTTTTTTTTCATTGCAGCCATAAGACAAATATACATGAAACTTATGTTCCTTAAAATTGCATGGAGTCTATTTAAATCCTCCAAAGAAAGATTTTTAGCTAAGGATTCATCTCACTATGTGTATCCTATGCTGTTATTGATAACAGCAACAGAAGTGAGGGAAGCAGGTAGGGAATTTCGGCGGTGGGCGCTGCACGCTGGCTTGGTCCGACTCCCACCTCCACGGCACTGCTTTAATCCTTTCTGCCAGCCAGAGACCTGGCCCTGAGAATCTCTCATTTTATGTTCTGAGAAACAAAAGGTGTTAAACCCCACAAAAAAATTTTTGTGGGCGCTCTCTTTAAGTGTAATCAATATAGACTCGTGATATTTTTTTTTATTCTTTTTTTTTCTGACTGTGCGGAAAAGTAAAACGGGCTTTGAAACAACTGGTGGGAAGAGGAGTGGGAGAAACATTAAATCTTTAAAAGTACATTTTATTTCAGTGTTTTTTCCTTCAAAAAAGTGTTGGTTACTTGTGGCTTCTGACACCTCATTAATCAAGTGATCAGAATTCAGTATTTTACAGCAGCAAGACCAATTAACCTTTGCTAGCTACATAGCAGCCAAAAATAATTTCTGATTGTCAAATGGGAAAAAAAAAAATACCCCGAACACTGAACCCCTGAAGCATATAAAGATAAAAAAGTGGGATTTCTTTTTTGTTTTGCAAGCATTCAATCAGAGAGAAATTCTAAACTCTGCGTGCGTGCATTATTTTTTTTTTCCTTGACTTCTGAAAGTAATGAAGAAATTTGGAGAGAGGAAAGTTCAAAGGTTTGCCTCTGCACAGTTGCAGAGTGCCAGGCTGTAATGTGTCTCCAAATCCCCTCGGATGAAAGATGGGGCTTTCCTTCCCTGTAACTCGAGAGGCTGCTTTCGAAAAAATTTCACAGCTCGGATATTAGTAGGAGACAAAAGGCGATGTGAAAATCTCAGCTCTAGCCGTCTCGTTTGAGCTGAAACCTCAGCTCTCCCCCATCCCCTGTTGCACTGCTCCTTCCTGGGGTGAGCTTCCCAGCCTGCAGCTCTCCCTGGCAGGGCTGGGGTGTCCTGCCAGCTCGGGAGCCAGCCTGCAGGCTTTGTTTGCAGCTCCCAACCTGGCAAGCCGAAATGCACACCGAGTAGCGCTGCACTGGCTTTACCTTTCAGTGAAGACTTGCTGCACTTGAAATGGATGGATTTTTACTTTGGGTTTGTGTTTTATTATTTTGAGGGAAATTGAAGTTTTAAAAGGAATCAAAATAGTAAAGAGTGTTACGGGCAGCTTTTAATTTGTTCATTTTTGGCAGAGGTTGTTTTAGAAGAAGTCTTCTAAATATTAAGTGAGGGTAAGGATAGTGCAATAACAAGAAGTTCTTTGTAAAGGGGAAAAGTTAACTAAAATGTCCTTATTTTGCTGTTACTTCTAAAGAGTAAGTACATGGAGTTTGTCAGGATTTCATTATGGGTCTTCCAATATAGACAATTAACAAGTTTTGGGGGAAGAGACCCTGATATGCAAACAGCTCGTGTAGCATACCCCAACCTCCTGTTTTCTTATTTAGCACCAGTAAGAACTCCCCTTATTTACCTAATTTTTTTTTTGCTTTTATGCTGTTGTTTCATTCTCTAATTTTTTTTACCCTATTGGTCCTAATACAAAGTCATGCAGAGGTTCAAGTCCTTTATAACCTTTGGCATGGAGTTTCAGAAGTCTGTATTATCACGAGCCTCTAGTTAAGGTTGTGAGGAAATTTGCAGTCAAACTGGGGCTCAGCTCCTTCAGCTGGATATTGTCCTTTACTCCTGCAGCTTAGCTTCATTTTTTTCTTTATAGGATGAAAACTTTTTTTTTTTTAAAATACATTTTTGTTATAAATCAAAATTTGATTCAAGTATTTGTTTGGATTTAGCTCTAAGAAGTGTTTCAAACCCTGGGTTTTCCTTAGTTAAGTTTCATCAATCACGCTTTTAATTAAAAGAAGGGCATCTCCATCTTCAGTTTGGACACAAAGTGCCTAATGAAATTGTGTGTCCGGGAGGACCTGTGGGCTTGGGGGTTTTGTTGTGTTTTGGGTTTTTTTTTCCCCTTCAGGTTCCCCTTCCTCCCCCTTCCAGGATTGTTCAATATATTCCAAGCAGAGGAGGTCAAAAACACTGGTGCATATGCAAGAGCCAAACAAATAGCCTTTCTGATAGGGTTGGGTGACATGTGTCAACCCCTGTCATCCAGGAACAAGAGAGGCAATGTGCCCAGACAAAGGAGAGGGTGGAATCTCAACACACTGGCAAACCCTGACCCACACGCAAGGGCTTTGTGCAGCAGATGCCGCCTCTTATTGTTTCCTGACTCTCTCCCCACCACCCCTGACAACAGCCACTGCCGCTGGCATTCCACCCTGACATCTGTTCAGCTTTATTGATGCTCTCCTGGAGGAATTCCCAGTGTAAACAGGGAATTCTCTACGGGAACCCCATGTTGTAAAAGGGATGAGCTGCATAATGCAAAGATTTAACCACTATTTAAAGGTGTGACACTTGATTGAAAGTGACTTGATTTTTTTTTTCTTTTGCCTCCCCCTCTCCCCAACCACCCTTAACTGTATTTGGCACAAACTGACTGGATTGGATTTTTTTTTTTTCCTTTTTTTTTTTTTTAAATTTTGGGTTGGATTTCTCCTCCTCTTCCCCTTCCCTTCTCCCCCTCCTTCCTTCTTTTGTCTCCATGAAGTGGAATTGTCAGGATGAATGAAAACTAGGAAATGGAGCAGACCAAAAATGGAAATTGAAGCAAAAAACTGAAAAAAAAATCCAAACCAAAACAAAACAGGAAAGGTGGGAGAAAACCTGGCTGGTGTGTAGTGGAGCCTAATTACTCCTATAAAAGCTGTCAAAAGCCACCTACTTTTAGGACTGACAAGAAATGTCTCGAAAATCTTTGTATCTCTTGAACCTAGGGAGAAATTCCTTCTGAGGGAGATGAAAATTAGGACAGTACATTGAACATCTACAGTGATAGGAAGGAAAATAACATCCTGAACCATAATGTTTTTTTAGTCGTGTCATTTCTTGGTATTTTTTTGAAAGGAATCCTATCTGCTTCCTTTTTGCATGCTGCTCTGTGTGGCTTTTCAAGCCACCTCTATGAGCATGCAGGTCTGTTCCCCTAGAAAATATGTAGCTGAATTTTGGCACCAAAAGCCCTGCTCCAAAATCCAGAGCAGCTGATGAGAATCAGTCCATTGATTTGAATTGGCTTTGGGGCAGGATATGAGATGCTGAAGTGGCCAAAATAGCATGAGGAGTGGGAATTGCTGTGTATTCTTGTCATCTAGGGACCACTATGAAGAGACTAGACCTGGCATTATTCTGACTCACTGATTTGTTTAAATAAATATGTGAAAATAAACGTGGATACTTGAAATGCAAACAGTAGGCTGCCTGCTAATCAGATCAAGCAAAAATATACAGAAAAAATCATGCTACAAAAGTCCTGTAGAATTTTAACAGGATGCAAGCTAATACTATTCTGGTGAAATTGCCCTATAAAGGCATGGTGTCTGGTGCTGGGGGCACAGCTGAGGTTCTCCCATGCCCACAAACACATGCTTGTTTAAATTAACTAAGGCTCCAGCCTATAAACCCTCAATCTTTGTTAAAGTTCTGTCTGTGTTCTTTATTCTTTTAAGCAAAATTGTACACTACGTATAAATATTTTTTTGCTACTGAATGAGATTTAGGTACAAGAACATTCACCCAAATAGTGAAGTACAATAAAAGAGACACCAAACCTACAATAAAAATTAGATAGAAGGAAATAAAATGTTATAAATGTATAAGCAAGAGGAACAAGTGCTGCATTAGAGAGAAATCTCTTAAGTCTGAAAATGTTATACTTAAAATCAATTCAAGGTTGACTGCATTAGGCACAGAGAATACTGTGTAGTTATTTTGGTTCTTCGTGTGATATAATCATCCAGGCTAGAGTTTTTATTAGGTTTATGGTATCACTGGGATGAATAAAGTAATCTCAAATTCATAGCGAATATGCGTAGTCTGCATTAGTTTGGACGTAATAAAAATTTCTGTGGTAGTTGTTATGAGGAAAGGTCTTATTGAAACAATAACTCGAAGTTTTATTGGGCTGTCTATAGGATTTTATAGTCAGTTGTACATTTATTCTATGATTCCATTGGATTGTTTAAAAATGTCACTAATCTACTGAGAAAGCATCTCATTTTTTAATACATTTTACGGGATATTTTTTGGAATTTCTTTTAGATGTCTTTGGCTAAATTATATTAACATCTTTTGGACTTCCCTTCGAGAAGGGGAGCAAATATCTAAGCTTGTTTAAAATAAATAAATAAAAAGAAAAGCAACATTCTCCCCCCTCAAAGGCAACGACCAATGGAGCATCTTTTCGTGCTAGTGAAGCTGATAGCAAACGAGAGACCTCAGCAACCAGAGAGAGATCATTCTGTGTCAAAACAAGTTGTTAGCATGATGCGAGTTAGAGCTCCCAATAAAGTCAGTGCTGTAGGATCAGGCCCTCAGAGATTATTTTGAGAACTAAACAGAGGATTGCAGGAAAAGAAATGAAAGACTCATAATGAAGTTAGGGAGAGGTGGATTTGATGGTATTTGTAGGGGTGTCTCTAATTAGAACGTCTTATTTTTCCCCTCACGTCTGCTTTTCCCTCGCTCCTAGTAGCTGAAAACTAACGAATACAAATACTGAAGTGTTGATGGATGGCCAAAGTCGTGGCCAAATCCCACTTTGTGCTTCCTGTACAGTTTAAACTAAAACACAAAGGGAAGTTGCTACTAGAATTCTCAACAGCCGTCAATCAAGAACAAATTTACAATAGAAACCCAGCTTCCCCCAGGAACAAATCACTTAAAGATTTAAGGACGTAAACAAATATCTTCAAGATTTGTTTGAAGCATGGAGTGAGTACAGTTTCATTAGAACATGCCTCTCGATGGTGCTCTTCAAGGCAGCTTTGCTCCTACTGTGCGTAAATATTTGGGGAAAATACATATTTTCTGAAAAGTTAGCAAACATTCTGTGTATTTGTCTTAATGTGAGAAGAGTGACAGGAATAATACGGATGTGGCTGTTTGTGCACTTAATACATTGATAAGCATGTGTGTTGGTGTATGTATATAGTATCTATATACATGTGCATATGTGCACAAATATTTTTGCATCCAGGTCAAGTAACAGCTGTTATTATTAAGTTCAGCTTTTATTATCAATTTGTTGGGAGATTCAGGCACTATTTAAAAAAAAAAAAAGAGTCCACATCTGAGCTTTTTCCTAATCAGTTCCCTCATTTTGCTAATATTCTAACGACTGTCAATTTACTTCAGTGGTGCCATTTGCAGAATTTTCCAATTAGCAGGAAACCTGTTCCACCTTCTCCCATAATTACAGGGGACTCGCTTCAGATCAGCTGTGGCCAGACAGCATATGATGTACTTGCCAAAATCTGTGCACTGTGGGTTTTTGTGTGTGTGGAATTTTTTTTTTAACCTTTGCATGAGCTGGCACAGACTTTACGTCTCTGTTGTAGGCAGGGAGCTCCCTCAGTAGTGGCATGTGTCAAAATATCCAAATAATTTCTAATAAACACACCACAGTGAAAACACAAATACAAGCCTATCTGTGTTTTGATGGGTCTGGTGAGGATGGATGTTCTGTGCCTTGTACTTCTGTGGATCTCTGTGTATGGCTATGAAAATCAGGTAAATATTCAGTAGCTGCTGTGTTCCACTGATACTAGATGATTTTATTCAAGAAACATCCATTTGGTCACTTTTTATCACCTTTATCCTTCAGCTTCCGTGTCAAGCAGCACAGCAAGGACAATGTTGTTCAGATACTCTCTGATATTACACTGGCTGATCAAAAAGAAATCAGCCCCCTTTTTATAGAGCTGCTTAACCAGCTGATATTCCAGCTCTAACAATGGAGCAGCAATAACTATTATTGTGACATGTAAAGAAAATATATTTAATAATAAGCTCATTGATTTTTAACAGCATCTCTGTGTTGCCTAATTGATGGGAAGTTGTATGTTTGTGTAGCCAACGGGGGTTATGAATTAAATATGGTCGTCATTCCTTGAGGGATGCATGTCAATGCAAGAAAGATGGAGGATCTACATTTCCCCCAAGCTAAACAATCCTCTTGTAAAAGACACAGGAAAGCCTGGAACAGGAGGAAGGGGGGAAAGGGAATAAAAAGCATCCATCACTGTTTATTAAGTGCCGCTACTTGAAGGTAAGAGGGGTATTGAACTGTTTTTAAATTGGAAGGAATGTGGCTAGACAAAACATTGATGGTAATATTAGGTTGGTGACAAATTTTATTCTTTTGTCCACAGTTATTACAGTAGCAATGTGAAGTGATTTATGCCTCTTACCCTTTTAAGCCTCTCTCTTTGCATACTCACACACACAGCCACACAAAACTTTGGTGTCTCTGAGTATTACACTGGACTCTTCTGGTCACAGCCACAAAAATATGGGATAAAAGTGCCTGCAAACACTGGATCTTAAATTTAAGACACTGAAGAGGGTGGTGATCAGCACTTGGAAAAAATTAGGCTCATCTGAAGATTTCTCAAACTGGGCACTCGACAGGGAATCCCTGGGCACTCTGAACCTTGACCAGCATGTGGTGAGCTCCGAGGCACATGTGAAATGCTGGTGGGTGCCAAGCACTACAGCAGTGCTCTTTTGCTTTTGCTTTTTTGTGTGTGTGTGCATGTGTGTTAATGGCAGTGGGAGTGCTTTTTGGAAGAAATCCTTACCATTGCTTAGTTTTGAGATTTTAAGTACTCCGAGTTCTCCTGGAAGCCAAACTTTCTCAGGTCTTGAGCTTGAACTGGAAATTAAAGGGAAGTTCTGAGCTACTATACCCATCATAAAACAATCATAAGTGGAGTGTTGTTCAGGGCTTTTATGAAGAGTTTGTGTTTTCTCGCTCACATACACGTGTATAGTCTTGCATCACATGACTCCCCCAGAAATAAGCTCTCACATGCATCTCTTGGTGTGATATAATCAACAGCATTCTGCAGACTGGAACATTTCACCCTGTAGAGAGCAATTCTCAGTCTCTAGTGAATGACTGTTGTTGCTTGTCTCTTTTCAAATACCTTTTGAACAGATTTTTGTCTGAGGCTTCCCTCATTGTATGATCCTTTCCTGTCTGCTGAGAAGCTCAGCTAGGCCACAGCGGGCAAGGCTGGGCACACACCAGTGGGTAGTTTCTATCTGACCATAAGAATCTATATGAAAGGATAATAACAGGACTGTCCCCAAGGAAGTACTGAGGATTGCTGGACCGTTTAAGTCTGGGGAGTGCCCAAAGTGTTGAACTGTGCTGTGATGTTTTTTTGGATGTTTACAAATCCCTGATCTCCACCATTACCAAGCAAATTTCTATCAGAAAATCTCTGAATCATAAATGCCATTCTATTTTCTTCTGAGTCCTCCTGTTTTATGGTCAGATGTGTTTTTTTCTGTGATTAACAGGGGATAACGTAGTGCAGAGGAAAGTTTGGGGTGATCATGTTTGCAGGGCATATACAGATACAAGAACTCACACAACCCCAGCTACAGTAGAATATTAACTCTTCCTTTAATCGTCAAACAATACCTTCTAATTTCAAGTAAGACTGCTTGAACTGAAGCTGGAGTGCTAGTGTTTGTCAGAGTTGGATTTGTTGTGGCAAAGAGCTATTACAAAACCAGTGTTAACTACCACTAAGGACACTGAGTAAATTGGTAGATTCACATTAAGGCTGCAACAGGCAAAGTTTGCAACATTTAGCCCAATATTTAGACCAAACAAGGCATTCCCTACAGCATGCTATAGAAAAATGAAAACCAGCTATCCACTCAAAAAAGGACCAAAGTGCTCATGGTGAGATGACTGGTTCTAAGAAAACAGGAGTTTCTTAAATAGAAGAGTTAGGTTTCTGAGTAACACCTGAGAGCTTCACTTTCCACTCCTGATTTCAGCTGAAGGCTGTAACAGCTGAGCTGCAAATGCTCTGAGATGGGAACATTTATTTGTAAACCAAAAACTTCCCTTGCATCTAAACAAGGTATTGGAACCAATTTCC
This sequence comes from Merops nubicus, assembly GCF_000691845.1. Lineage (NCBI taxonomy): Eukaryota > Metazoa > Chordata > Aves > Coraciiformes > Meropidae > Merops > Merops nubicus. The sequence goes on along the minus strand of NW_008625276.1, from coordinate 39,064 downwards.
CCTCATGGGTAGAGCCACAGAGGCTCAGGAAAGGGACGGTTCTGTCTCCTGCTCTTTTATAACTGCTGGGACAGTGAGGCCCTGATCCCTCTTTAAAGGTTTTGGATAGTCTCTTAGTAAAAATAATTTCTGTCATTAAGAGGGAAAGATGTTCACAAGTCCCCAACTGCCAGGCAGCTGAGCTGGCCAGGCTAGCCCCTTGCAGTGGTGTTCATAGGCACGGGGAGCCAAACCAAACCCTGGCAGCAAATGCTGGAGGAAAAGCCCTTTAGAAAAACAATTTCACTTTTTTTTCAAAGTTTTGTCATTTTCTAAGCTGAAGTAACAACATTGCCAAACATAATAGCTGCACTATTATTTTTGCTCAGGTGCTCAGGAATATGAGCTTAGTCGACAAGTAAGGAAAGGAGCAGGCCTCTTTTTATTAGAAAGAAACCCTCTGTTGTGTGTAAAAGACACTTTCCCCCTAATATTTTACTTGCTAATAGATAAGTACAAAGTAATTACGTAGGACAGATTAAATGGTTTCTAATGCCTCACTTTGAGAATTATAGTGAATGTTTTCCTAAGCTGTCTTCCAAATTGGTAGTCTAATTAAGCAACAAAAAATTGTGTTGGCATTTTCTGAATTGTTGCAAAAACAGAATTTAGACTCAAACTGTTGACTAATTTATGATTATTATTTTTGAAGGTGGAGAGGGAAAAGGGGAGCAGAGAAGGGAGGGGTCTATTATTATAGCAAGTGATTAATCTTCTAAAAAAAAATCTCCAAGTGTCCTGGCAGAGATCAGAGTTTCTGCCTTGACATTTATTGGTTTGATGATTCCTTATGAGTGTGATTAGTAGATATAAACCCCAAGAGCTTCAAAGCTATGGCACATCTTTTTAGCATGTATATTAAGATGTGCAAGTCTTCTAGCTGATCTCTACAGTAATGCTGATCTTATGGAAGAGATGCAACATTTCTGGGTCCCCAGGAAACCACATAAAGCCACTTAGCCTTAAATTTTTGTATTAAACTTAATTTTTGGTGGTTAGAATTCACACAGCAAATGTTTGTGCAATTGCCTTATTGAAACAATGATGCTCAGCTTCATATCCAAGGCCTTTAAGAAGCTTATGCTGGCAGTCACAGTGGAAAGCCAAGTCAGAGCAGTTTATCAGATGCTATTCAACTTCACAGCATTCATCAGAGGTGTAATTGAACATTTATGCATGAAGAAACTTTGCAGAGTTAATTTTCTTGGTAGAGAAAAGTATCTTTGGAAATCTTCTGGTCTTTTATGGAGTGCTTTCTTCTTTCCTGATGGCTTCTTATAAAAGATGGATTTTAGGCCCAGTGGACCATAACTCCTGTAAAATAGCTGTTCCATAGATATTTCAGTAGATAGTTGTTAACAGCTCCAAAGGAGCCTTTAGAAGGGATTTCATCATGATGTGGAGCCATTAAAACATTTTTGCATATTGGGGGAAAACCCAGTTGTGCCATGGAGAGGGAATAAACAGGAGCTGACTTCCATGGAGCAAGTTTTACCTGGTTCAGATCATTCTAACTGTAAATTTTTTCTGTGTCAGTTTACATAGCTGAGATATGGTATTTAAAAACATTTCAGGGAAAATAACTGTAAGAAATCCTAGAAAGCTCAGAGATCACAGGGCTGGTCACCAGCCTCAGTTACAGCCATGTAACTTAAGACGTGATTTTTAAAAATCCATTTAACAAAGCTACTGCAAACCTGCATATAATCTTATTTCCATCAAGCTGACTTGACTTCAGTGAGGTTAAGGCTGAATTTTAGGAGGTTCAAATTAAAACAGAGCAAGTGTTTAGCCGGGGAGAAAAAAATTAGGACAGCTGAAGAGTGAAGCTGCAAGTTCACGGTGCTTTGAGTAGAGCTCAGGTACCCTCAGACTGAAAACAGCACTGTCAGTCCCAATCTTAAATCAAAATAACCCTATGTGTGATAAAGTTCTGCAGCAATTCCAGTCTTTCATTTGGGAACTTCGGGAGCAACCCTTGCTCTTAAACTAGCTTAGGGAATGGGTCTGCAAAGTGGAGAAAAGAAAACAATTCTTTTAAGTTTTTAATTTTTTTTTTAAATTTTTGTGTGCAACTAAATCAAAGCATATGAAGAAATAGAAGGGTTTAGACTGGGAAAGCTCACAATATATTTTCATTACACATTCTGTGCAATTTGTGCCAACCTTGCTCAGCAGTCTCTTTAGTTCATGGCTGGTCTTGCACTGATGGGTGGTGTTCTTCAACAAGCTACAAGCCTTCATTCCCATAACCTGTCCTGACACTGCAGGGACTGGCTCCATGTCTAATGTCTCATCATACAAGTTCTTCCTAATGACAGTGCTACTCCCATTAGCCTCTCCTGATGTCTATTTACCATAGCAGCTTTTCAATTATTTAAAATGCAAACATCTGGATTAGATACATGAAGAAAACATTCAGCAAATGTTGCATGCACTCTAAAACTTTTCTCCAGAAATCACGACTGCAGGAGAACTCGAGAAGGAAAAAATCCAAAATTCACTGCACACATCAGCCTGTCAGTGCAGCAGGGATGTGGGCAGGAAGTCCTAAAGCTGGGAACTGCCAAGAGACTCTTCTCAGTAGAGAGCATGTGATGATGGTGCATCTGGAATGATACCTTGTTATTTAAAGAACCAAAACCTGAATATTTTCCAATCAATAAGCCAACTGTTGGCTTAAAATCTATGCTCTGCATGGATGTGTGCATGCCTGCAGCTGAGTATGCAAAACATATAATGTGTACATACCAAAATATGATGTGTATCTCCAAGAGATAAAGTGGATTGGATCTTCTCCCTGAGAAGTTTTTCAGCCAGTTAAGTATGGGGCTTGCATGCAGCTTTTGAAAGAGCCTCTTCTCTGGCTTCTGCAATACCTGCATAAGCACCAAATTGAGTCGTCCCATATGATCTCCACAAATCAGGGAAGAATATTAGAATTTGAAGTGAATGAAGAATACAGATCGTGGTTGCTGCATTTGGCAACATCTGGAGCCCTCACACAAGCTCATTAGTCTAGTCATAAAGCAGAGCATTGCAGAAGTCTTACCTTAATGAGATTAAAAACAAGCACAAACAATCCTGTGCGAGAAGGACCACTCTGGTCAGGCAGAGGAAGCTCTTGGTTGCACAGGGTATTTATTCATGGTTGGCTCAAGCTGTGAGATCAGAAGCTGGGGGTTGTTCCATTATGGGTGTCTTGAAGGAGGCCACCCCCAAGGCCAGCTCTGACCACGTGCAGCCATTCAAGTGAACGGCGGGTTTTGCATTGTCTAAAGTGATGTGGGAATAGGTGTTACATATACACACGAAAATGAAACCAATCTCATGCTTCAGGGTGTAAATTGATCACTGGAAAGGTCAGGAAGCAATTTTCCTCTCCTGTTAACATCACTGCACAGCCAACTTGGGGTGCGTGCGTGTGCGCGTGTGGGAGAGGCGGGTGGAGTGGAGAGAAGCAATTTCTCCTGTAGCATAAAGTATTTGCCAGAGGCAAAATAACTTGCTGCAGCCATGAGGTTACAGCAAACTGATTGCCCAAGTGCTTGAATTTTACCCTATCTTGATTTTTGGGTGCCCAATCTAAGGCACTTTAAAGGGATGTGGATTTTGTGATAGGTTTCATGAAAATCTGGGCTGCTCTCAAACACTGAGACTGTGTGTGCAGTTGCACCAAGGGACTCTACCTGGATGGAACCTGTGCTTTGATCCTGGGGAGGGGGTGTGTGGATGCAGAGCCATGGTTTTGAAAGGTGAGCCCAGAGAAATGGCATGGTGGTGTTTGGAACCATTGGATTCCAGAGGTGTGCCTCTTAGTACAGTGCTTCTCCAAAAGGTCTCATACTGAGCCCACTGAAACAGATTTTATCTTACTGGGTATCTTCAAAGTCATCATAACTTCTTAGGGTCAGACAGTTGCCCTGAAATAACTAGGAAGTCAAATAGGCAAAGTCAAGTCCCCCTGAGCATCAACACCAGCAGAGATACTCAAGTGAGGGGAAGCAGATTTGTCCTCGTTCTGCCCACCCCCATCACCCCCTTTCACTGTAGCCCTTTATTAGGGTCCTGCAGTGGTATATCAACTGTGGGGTGTCTCTTCAAACCAAACTGCTGCCTCCTTTGAGGCTTACCCATTGCCAGTTAACAGAGTTCATACCCCAAAATGTTGCTTCTTTTTTGGCCTCTGGCACATATGTGCTACATCAAAAGATACTGAAAAGGTTAATTAAATTTGGAGACTAGTAAGCAGAGATGAATGAAATGTTTGCAGTGAAAGGTGGAATCACTTTAAATGAATTAATTTATTTACTGCACACTAGAAATTTTCATATTCCTCATAAATGCAAACAGGTACATAGATGTCTAAAATATTGATTCTTTTCCTTTGGAAAATTAGTTGATTTCTGAGGATATGTACTAAAACACAGAAGAAGATGGGTTTCAGAGCTGAGAATTTTTCTCTTGAAAGCAAAATTACCTCCCTTTACATGTGCACATGTGCACACAAATGATCTTTTTTCAGGACTTGAAACAATAACAAAATGCAAATAGTCACTGTATCAGTTTGGGCAAATTCCATGGTCAAAGAATTGGGAAATGGTAGGAAGCCCTGGACATCAGAAATGTCCTGAAAGATGTGGCTGCTGACATTTGGGTTTGGCCATATGTTGTGGCTGCAGAATATATTATTCTGACAAAATAAGAATAGCTTTAAAGAATTCCAGTGACTCACTCCTGTACCCAGCACTGTGACTCTAGAGATACAGATTCTATTTCTGCCTCAGCCATGTGACCTACATATCTTTGGGCCAATTCATCCATGGTTTAAAATGAGGTACAGGCAGAAATGAGGAGGAAAAAAATACAGACCTGATCTGGCTTTTTTTTTTTTTTTTTTTTTTAAACTCTTCACATCTTTTCTGTCTGCTGAGCTGAGGTGGAAGATAAGAAATGGAAGTGTATGAAACAGAAGGATGTTGTTTGTATCAATTAATTCCTCTTTAGCTTCCCTGGTCATCTGGTCATATGTTTAGTGGCTATTAGGAAAACAGTGTATATTAGGGCTGCCTATAAATATATCCCACACTATTGTTAGAGGAGCTTTTCTGTGTCTGGAGTCCTTAAATGCCATGGTAATCTGCCACAGTGAACAGGTCTCGTGGTACTGCTATGCTCTGTGAGTGGTCTGGGTGCCAAGTGTGCAATTCTATATTTTTAATTCCAAGTTGGTGTTTCTTCTCCTAAAGAGAGGTCCTTGGTAAACATGCACCATTGACAAACACACTCGAAGGCTTTAAGTGGTTCAGCAATCTCGTGTAGGAATTCAGTTTTTCCTTCTTGCTTCCTTTGTTTGGGTTGACTCAGGAGGTCTTGTTTCAGATTTTACTTACTCAAAATTGAAGCAAACACTCAGTGATGCTGGCGAGTGCTGCAGCTGAGAAATATTGAAGTGAAGACTAAACAAAGATGTTAGCAATAGAGCTGAAATACACACCAAGAAGTATATCCAGAAATACAGTAAACAGCAAATTAGATTACAATGTGTGTGCATGTTTATAAATATAATGTTTATAGATATAATGCACTCCTTTGTGTGTTTGCCTTCTTGTTTGCAAAATATCCTGTGATATTTTGGATGCTCCTTCTCTGCACGATTAAATTGCTGGGTGAGGTCTCAGGACGTGGCTGGTTTCTGTGCAAGGGTTGCTCTGCAGACTCCCTGCTCCGTGGCCTCTAACACTGCACATGTTCAAATCCATATTGGCATCTGTATTTCTCTGAATCCAAGCTCTTCAACATTAAAGCAGGACCCTTCATTTTAATCATTAGAGAATGAATCCAGTGCTAATAGCACTTAATTGTTTCCCTAGAATGATCTCCGTTGGTTTTGGCAGGCGAAATGAAAACAATTCCAAATACCATCAAAGGAGCTTATCCACACACAGCATGTAGAGGGAGAGTGTTTTGATAGACCACGGTGTGTTAATATCAGAACATCCCCTAACACTACACACAGTTCTGTAATCCTTTCCTGTCTCGGTCTATGATCTTCGAAGGTCCAATGGGTAAAAGCAAAAGGAATAAAATAGACACAGAAAATCTTGGTCCGTGCCCCTGAAAATGATGCTCCAAGCACATACCTATATTAATCTTGACTTCCTTGAAGCTTGCCCGCTAGTTTAAATTTGTATGCGACATCAAACATACCTTTTCACATATGTTCTTTCCAGATTTTTTTTAACAGTTACTTAGCAGTTTATAGAAGGAAGTGAATGATCTCATCAAGCTGCTTAGAAATTAAAAAAAAATCTGTGCTTATTAATTATGCAGGATTAGTCTAATTATAATTCAGCAAATTAATTAGCGACAGAAGGTGTTCTGAAACATTGGAGTACATTTGCATGTTAAATGGAGAGGCTAGTCTGTAATATATGTAAATTTATGCATGGCTTCATAGTTTAATTTAAAAATTTGCAGCTGCATATGGTATGGGAGCAGGTGAAAAGTCAGTTTTAGTTTAATGATGCTAACAAACATTGGATGCTGTCCTGTCTTAGGGAAGGAATGCGCTGAACGCACCCTTATCTGCCAATCTATAAATCTGTCATAGGAATATAATGTTACACCAGTGCTCAGACTCAAGGTCATCTGTGACTAGACCCAGAAGTACAATAGGTGCAAATCTACCGACTGAATAGACCTCCGAAAAGGGAGGAGGCAACAAAATGGGTATGGACCCAAGGTGCTGGGATGTAAATTTGCCTCTTTAGCAAATGAATGTTTATTCTGTACAGAACCAGTCCAGGGACAGGCAATGTTCCTGCCTTCAGAAAGGAGTGGGAGGTTTCTGCTGAGTGATATCCGCTCTGGCAGGTGTAAAATAGGTGCCTAACCTTGGTTCCATCTCTAACGTTCCCATCAGTGCAACTTTCTGATCTCTTGGAGTCCCTGGGAAGTTATTACCAAATTCTGCATTAACTGCAGGGTAGAGTTTTTCCTTGCTGGCCTCTGCCATCTGGCAGAAATAGTAAAAACCAGCAGACCCAGCAGCAGCAAAGAGGCTGTTGGTGTAATTGGTGCTCACTGTTCAGCCTAGCATGGCTCAGGAGAGGTTTTCAGAGAGCAATGGGGTAAGAGGATGGAAGAGTCAAAGGAATCATGACTTTCTCTAGCTGTATGGAAAAAAAAGAGTGGGGATCATATTCTGTGCCCGTTGAACACCTTTGTGAGCCTTTCCTGGGATCCACAGGGTTTGCAAAGTGGCACTGGAGTTAAACATGCACTGGTGTAGAGTTATAAGGACAAAGTGATACCAGAGCACAAACAGATTTAGGTGGTTCTGCAGAGCATCATCAGGCCTGTTCGTGTGGTGGAGTCCAGCACCAAGCCATGGCTGTACTGCTGGGGCTGACAGAAGTGGAACGAAGAAGAATTTGGCTGTGCTTCCAAAATCCTGCTGGGTGTTACGTTCTGAGGCAAGGAGCTTTATGAAATTTTTGTCACTATTAAAAAGAAGCAGTAAAATCTCAAATATGGACTTGCAGGCATGGCTCCTGGCTGGGAAAACAACTCGATCTATGTTGTAGGGTAAGTCACTTGGTTCCTGGGTGCCTTGACTTCCCCATTAATGAAATGTGTATGAAAGCCTTTCTTTCATCCTGTCCTTTGTGTATCTTTTCTCCACTAACAATTTCACAACGTGACTGTGCAATGCTTAGCACAGTTGGAGCCCACAGATACTGTAATAAACCAGGGAATATTATCTGAACGTCCCTTTCAACAGCCCGTCAGCCCAATCCTCTACTCTATTACCTCCCTGCCTATTGACTTTTGATTATGCTATGGCATTTGGTCCTGTGCCAAATGGCATGAATAATATGGATCTTACAGTATAAATAAGCTTTTAGCCATTGTCTGGTAAGTTACTGGAAAGTTTTGGTGTGGGAGGAAGAAGGAAAACCCAAAGGAAAAGGGGAACTGCTCAGATTGCAGAGAGTCCTCCAAAGACTTTTTTGGAGAACAATTGCAATTACAGCCACGCTGTTAGTGTTGTGTTTCATTTTCAATTCGAACCCATAGAGTTCAATTATTATTTTCATTAATGGTTTCAGGTTTTCATCAGAGTGCACAAACAAGGAGCTTTTCCTTGGAGATTTTTTTTTTTTCCCCTAGCAAATGTGGCCATGCCAAATAACTCCATTCAGCACTGAGAAATGACTGTCTGTATAACTGGCAGTGCTCTCTCTCCCCCAGCCCTTGTTTCTTGAAAATAGGATCACTTTGCAAGACAGAATCAGCATCTACCAAAGGAGTGTGAATCCCAGCTGTGGACGTGTGTGCCTGCTGCTGCTCAGAAAGAGTGGCACTGAATTTACTTTAGAGATGAAAACTGTGCAGAGGGTGGAAAAAGTACAGAACATAACTATCGAGTTTACTGACATGTTTTGGGTTTGGGTGACATACTGCAGGTTTGCATTCAGCTACTATTAGTTTGGAAATGAAGCTCTTAGAAAAAAAATAGCCACTAGATATAAGGCAGACAGAAATATGATGTCCTAGGCTGCAGAGAGATGGGGTATTTGAGGAGGAATTGCTCTGTGGTTAAGGCAGGAGGCTGGGAGTCAGACATGAGTTCAAGTCCAAGAGAATTGTGTTGGTGTCAGCGTTTCTGGGCTCAGCACTGCAAGGGGCCTGAGGCTCTACAAATCAGACACTTTAGTAATAGTTTTCTGCCTTCCCATGGTGTTTCCAGGTGGTGTTTCAGGTCTGATACTAGACAAGGGAAAAGAGGCCCTAAATAATGATCCCACATTCAAACTTGAATCTTAAAATCTAAATTGGAGTGATTGACTAAGTGTGGGAGGAAGAAAGCAGGAGGTTAAACGGTAGATATTTGCAAATGACATCAGACTGTTAGCCAGGAAGAGTGAATTGTTTTGATACTTAAAATTATCTAATGTTTCCAATTTATTTGAGAGATACAAGGTCTTGTGACAGTCCTTTTTGAGCTTTTCTTGTTTTTTAAAATAAAAGCCCTAATTCCACCTGTTCTCCATTACACTTATCTGATCTGCATGTCTTCGTGTGCTTTGCATTGCGAATATCTTGGAATGAGCATGCTGTTACTGATTGATTAAATATTAATTTAATAACAAAGGTGGACCTAAGCAGAAAACTTCTGATCTAGACTTTCCTCAGTGCAAAGGATCTTTGTGTCCTGTAGACTTTGGTCCAAACCTCCTTGATTTAATAATACAAGTACAAATACACAAAAGCTTCACATCTTGAAGCCAGGTTCACTTTTGCCATTACAGTTCTGCTAACATGGGTGCAGTTACTCCTGAACCACACTCTGTAGACCTCTGCAGAAGTAGACTGTGCCTTGCCAAGCATCTGTTTCAAAGCTGGAAAAGAAATGTAGAGCACAGGAAAAAGCCTCTGTAGAAAGAGGTCAGGATCAGTGCCTAGAAGCTGAGAGACAATCAGAGAGGTGAGATGAGGAGAAAGGTGTAGTGGCAATGTAAGGGGCTGCATGTGGCAGAAAGTATAGATGGGAATGTAAAAATAAGAATCATAGAAATTCATGAGGAAGGGACCTCAGAAGATTGCTTACTCCAGCTCCTGTTGGCTCCCATCCACCTAACTCACCTCTCTTGCAAGGCAGAGGAATTCTCCTGCATAGTCAGGTTATCCTCTGCCTGCAGAAGTGTGGAGCTGGAGGAAAGCCTAACCAGATTGGTGGTCCCATAGCTGAATAAATTACTTGGAATTAAGGCAAGAAGATAGAGAATTGTTTCTCATTTTTCCCATGAGGAAATAAGGACATTTTGGGGGGCAGGAGTAGCAGGCATAATGTTCACGGGCTGGTTTTGGTGTAAGTGGAGTCTTTCTATTAAACAACAAGGGGCAAATGAACAACCAGCTTCTCTTCTGGTCTAGGCTCCCATCATCCTTCTCCTGCTCCCTCCTCTCACAAAAAAATCTCTGACAAACTCAGAAAAGTATTTTGACCTACATATGTTAGTTTTCACATTTGTTAAACTGGGTTTGCACTTTATGCACGGGAGTTTTGTGAAGATTAATTAGCTGCTGTTTGTGGAGTATCGTATAAATACCCTGGATTATTGTAATAACCTCACTCATTTCTCACACAGTATCAGGCATGTGCTCATTTAGAATGCCTTTGTGCAATGCCTGATCCCACACTGACTATAACTGCTGGAAAAGAGTACGAAATTTTCTCATCAGCTCCCTAATAATACACACTGATATAATAGAAGGAAATTACTCCAGAGATAAATATTCAGATTATAAAGAAGTCTTCTAGTGTGATACTCATTAAAATCAAGATGGTGATATCAAATAAATGCAATTAATTGATATTAAAAACTGACCTTCAAATATATGTGCAGAATCTGACCTAGTCCCTTTGGAGGGAAGAAATTTTAAGAAGAACCTTCCAGGTTGTTGCACTGTGGCATGGGGCAGGGTTACTGATCACACTTATCTCAGAGTCTGCAATGCCAAGACACACACGGCTGAGTCAAGGGGAGGATGGGAGACCCTGACCTCAGCATTTCCTAACTGGTGGAGCTGGAGTCCAGCCCTTGCTGTAATGATAGTTTTGTAGTTTGTAGTATTTTTAATCTTAATATCATTTAACTGGAGCAAAGATACTCATAATAGCAGCTTCTAGTTTTTTTCTTTGTTCACTTTGTGATTCTTTGTGATTGTTTAATAATTTAAACAGAATGCCACCATATCTTTCCATTTTTCTTAGATTGTAGTGTTATAGGATTTTCAGATAAACATGCTCAGGCTAGATGGTGGGCATGTTCTCCTGCCAAAAAACAACTGAGGCCATGAATCCAAACAAGACAGGATTATCTCAGTATTTGCTTTACAGGGGATATTATTGAAGTGTATCCAGAGGCTGCTCTCAAGATAAAAACCAATGTTCTACCTCTTGATTCTGTACCTGTACTTTAAGACAGCACAAAAGCTGGCTAGGAAGGCTAGTTAAGATGTAGAACCAGGAGCCAGGAGATCCGAGTCCCAGTCCCAGCTCTGTGGCAGACCTGTGATGGGATGGGGAGCAATTCCCTCCCAGTTTCCAGGCCCTGGCATCTCTGCCTGTTGGACGGTGAGTTCCACACCTGCTGCAGAGGGGGTTTGTGAGGCAGAGTTAATTGAAGTTTAAGTCCCATAGAATGGTGCTATGGTAGCACAAAGCATATTATCTATTTCTGTGCTTCCATGTGGTGAGACTGATCAGTCCCAGGTCTTGTAGCAGTTTTAAAAAAGCATTAATGGATTTTATTTTTTTTTAACTGCACCTTCTGTTGCACATGGGACTGCTCTTTAGGGCTCTGTCTAGTCCTGTTGAAGTCACAAGAGTTTTTTTCTGACTCCAACAGGATTTGATTAAGAGTCTTCTCAACCATCTGAGATGGAGGATAAACGTTCTCAGAGGGGTGGAGAACTAGAAATAGTTCTAACCACATTTTTAAGTTGCCTCAGGTAGGTACAGACCCTAATACACCCTGTATTTGGGCTCATATGAGTGCTCCCAATCTGCATTCCCACAGAACCAGGCAGGACTGATGGTAGGACTGCTGAAAAATAGTTGAGATAATTCAGCTGACTTTGTACCAAAGTGAAAAAGGGGCACTTAAATGATTCCTCAGCCTAACTCCTTGGCATGATGGTAACTCTCAGCAGGAGGAGAGGTAACTTTTGAAACAGGTCCCTTTACATCCTGAAAGAGGGAGCTGTATTTAAAGTGGCAGTTTGGAAACCTCTGCGAGTGTATCAGTGTGTAGTCAGAAATCTCAACTATATGAGAGAGACAATAGGAATAAAAGGATAACTCAACAGTTGTAGCTTAATTTTATGTCTATGCATTAAGTTAATCAGGTTTTCTATAGCAGTGCCAAATTTTTTTTTGTGGTAGTCATTCAAAGGTTTTCCCTCAGCACCCTTAGCTGGTGATCTTTGGGATGTCTGGGCCCTGCTCTCCCTGCTTGGCTGGAATCAGCTACCTGCTAAACCCATTGCTAATCCCATCCTTAGCAAGGAGTACAGGCCAGCTAAGAAACAGTAAAATGAGCTTTTTTAAAAAAGAAATAAAATTGTTTTTTATTTTTTGATGTATTTATAGGTTAAGCCCAAAAACTGGCTAAAGCTTCTCATTTAAAAAAAATTAATAAAAACCTTTGCAATTCTACTGTTACCCCTAAATCAGTTTCATTTAGTGCTAAACCTTCCCTCCTCTTTGCTCCCCCCAAGTAATTTTTATTCTAATGCTGCAATAAATATTAATGCCTTTCCCAGATGCAACCACTTGAAATACTTATGTATATATAGCGACCTACCAAATACTTCATGCAGATGCCCAGTTGCAGCTAAAATTTGACTGGAGAAACTTTGAAAGGAGCAAAAGAGACTTGTGGTTCCACTAGAGGAAAGATTAAAATTCTTGTGTATGCATCTAAATAAATCTAAATCTGGGGTGATGGGAGGGAAAACTGTCTTAGTGCAGCATAGCCAGTGAACTCCAAAGAACCTACAGCCACCTTAGCACAGGCAATATATGTGATTCCTGCCACAATGCTTAAATCCTGAGAACCAAAGCCAGCCCTTCGAAAAGTGAGATGAGGATTTACTGATGCCCATGTTGTGACCTCTTAAAGGCGCACATTTTTTTAGGAGATGAGATGCTCAGAAATTCCAGAAAATCAGGCACCTTGAAGTTGTATGAAGTGGGACCCCCTCAAACTGTTGTTGGTTATGTATTCTGGGTGAATACCCCAAAGCTTTGTGCATTTGGGGGCTGGATGCTGCTTATTGCAAAGCAGTCGGTGAGGAGTAGAGTGCTCGGTGTCTTGTAGGAGGCAGGCAGCTCAGAGAGGAGAGTTTTGATTTCTCTGTATTCTTAATGGACAATAAGAAATCCAAGTTAATTTTCACATATGCTGATTTGCACTTGCTGGGGGTCTGAACCCCAATTTTGTGCTGACATTTAGCAGAAAAATATGAGTTTAGTTCATTGCCCTGCAGTGTTGTGGGGTTCAGTCACGGACACTGTTCCTCACTCCTTTAGAGTCTGAACCTTTCCGTACCCGCCTTGCTGGGGTTTGTGTAACACAGCACCACGGAATCTTCGCCTGTCCCAAAGTCACTTCAGCTCACACAGCGAGTTCTCTTCCAGACACCTCTCTTTGCTCCAGTTTTCTTCATTCTGTAGCTCGTCTTGATCATTTTTCTCATCTAGACAAACAAAAAGCAAGCATTTAAAAATTGCAAAACTGAAACCGGACAGTTTCCCCACTGATTTGATCTTTTATTTTTCCTTGAAAGTAACAGCTTCCCGTGGATTTTTGTTTGCAGTTGTCCTCCAGAATAATCAGTTAGCCTGCAGCTCATCGATTTTCACGTGAAAGTTACTTGCCTTGGTTTCATTATGTGGTTTGGTTCCGTTCTGCAGTTTTCCCTTCCACAGGTAGATCTCAGCAGCGTAAGCTCTCTATGGATCTGCAAATATCATTATTTTTGTTTTGTATCTGTAAGAAGAGGGCAGGGTAAAAAGGAGTGTTTGTGAGTAACGCTTCTGGCTCAAATTCTCCTATGCATCTTTGAGTGTGTCTGCACGCACAGCGATTTTCCTTCTGAAAACATTCTTAGATGTTAAAGATAAAATCTTGTTTACTGAAACCCTCAAAAGAGGTCACAGGTCTTAGCACGAGGAGTCAATAGGACTTATTTGATAGAATATATTCACTCGGTGCTGCTCCTGAGGCACGAAGTTCTGTGGGATTTTCAGTCCAGAATACAAGGAGGTGACCAGGGCTCTGTTCACAGAAGTTGCCCTCTGCCAGCCGAGCACCGACGAGCTCCTCAAGTCAGAAACATGAAGGAATGGTGGAGACAAAAATAACAGTTTGTAAAAGGCACGTGCAGAGAAAATAAATAATTTAGATATTTTTAAAATGTCTGTGTGAGATACAAGGAGAAACGGAACATTTTAAGTCCAAAAGCTCCCTGGAAGGCTGCGTTTGGTGGCCGTCATTTTATACGAATTTATGTGGGTCTTTTTTTTTGTGGGTTCGATTGTCGAGAGGTTTTCGAAGGGTTTTGTTTGTTGAAGCAACACATAAATGGATCAGATCCTTCAGTATTTCTTTGTAGGTTTGGGGCAGAGGGGAGAGAAATACCATGCTGTAAGTGATGCAAAGAAAGTAGCAACAGCGATGGAGAGCGGGTTCTGCTTTATTGTCTGGCGTTAGGACTGTTTTGGTGGTTGTTGTTGGTAAACCCTAGGAAATATACATCTTTCTCCTTTAAAGTTCTAATTCAAGGCATGAATGTGTGAGTTCTGAAGGGACTTAGGGACTGCGGTAAAAAATCGTTGTCATAGTAACAGAAAGGGAAATAGGCCTGGCTCACCTGGGACTTTAACTTACTGCAAAAGCGGATTTTTTTTTTTAAGGAAAGCACTCAGCAAGAGAAATAAATAAATAAATTGTTCTTTGTATTCTGAATCTATTCTTCAACTATTTATTTTTTCTTCTGTCTAAATCTTTTTCCTCCTAAATCTTCTTTAAAGTCTTGGATTTTTTATTTAAAAAATTGTAACTGTTGCAGTTAAACCCGTTTTGTCCAACAAATGGGAATGAAAAGAATCACAGAAAATATTTTCACTTGCAATAGAGGATGCCAAAAAAATTTCTTGCCTGTTATGTCTGAATTTTGAAGACATGCTTGTTTTGTTTTCTGTCCAAGAGCTTTGGTTTTTAATCTAGTTAGTTTCTTTACCTCTGAAATTCACAAATTTTATCAGGTTAATCCGATAACAAAGGGATGAATCCTCTCCTCCCTGAAGTTGACACAAAATTCAGTGGAAAAGCTTATAGAAAAATGCCTGCCTACTATTTCTGAACAGTAAACTCTCCCTGCTCTAGTGCATAGTGTTGGGTGAGCCAATCAAGCATGCTGAAGATTCAACTTGTGTACTTGACAAGCTAAACTCCACAGCATAATAACACATAAAGATAGGCATATGTGACAGGGCAAAAATAATTGGCACGAGAACTTTGTACAATGTTAATAGGTTTATCTGCTTGGACAGCATGAGCTGTCATGTATGACTTCAGGTTGTGTTTTTGTTATCCTCTCTCAAAATCTCTGTAAGATTATAATCTGGAGCCGTGGCAGTTCTGCCTCTCTGCGTTAGTAACTAAAATCTTAATAACCAAAAACATCGTCGTGAGGAAACCTCATCAGCTTCTTCTGGGAGCTGTAGTTGTTTCTGGGTTTTAATATGTTCTAAGTAGTTTTGAGGCTTATCTGCTTCAGAGTTGCCCTGTTGGTCTTTGTCATTTTTACAATAACATTGTGCTTTTGTATTGTTTCACGGAAAATCCTTTCAGACAGCAGAAGAAAGTCATTGTGTGCGAGGGAGAGAGAAAGAAAGAGACCAAAACGTGTGGTCAAACACAGAGTGAGGGAAGGGGTGTAAATCAGAGTGGGTATGTGGACTTACACCAGCTAGTAGCCCGGCTCAGAGCACGTTACAGTAACATTGGTTGTACTTTACCTGAGTTTTTTTTTAAACTCTCTGTTAGGGCTGGTTTTTGTTTGTTTTTTTTTTGGTTTTTTTTGGTACATTCTTACAGTCCTGGTCTACTGACACACCGTCGTGTAAAACACTGTGCTGTATACTTTAAAACACAATATAAACCTACACACTTTGTTATGGTTAATAGAAGTGATGTGTTTTTTTATCTTTCCAGATTCTTCTTAAAATTTTTTCTCAAGTGCAATCAGAATTGCTTGAAAACAGCAGGAAACCCAAGAGATATGAGGCGGTTCCAGGTAAGTCTTTTCAGGCTCAGCATTAACCTGTCTGCTCTTTTTCTTCTTTTCCTTCTCCCTTTCCTCGCTCCTCCATTGTTCATATTAAATATGATGACAGTGTATGATCAACCATATCAGATATTGGTAAAGTTTTTCTCTATTTGTTGTGTTTAGACCTTTTTCCTCCCCCTTTTCCTCTTCTTCCACTCTGAATCCCCAAGGGGAAGTGAAGTACTGTACCAACCAGCAGTGGATATTTGATTTGACACCCTCGGGCAAAGCACTCGCACATACAGCTGCCCACAGCAGGGATCATGTTTGTGATACTTAGATGCCTCTGAATTTTTCAAAGTAGCTCTGTACGTGGTACACAAGCAGTCTCCTCATTTTCCATCCACTCCTATCTCTTCCTTTGCCTTTTAACACTCTCATGCCCTTCCTTTCCGCTTCTTTAAAAACAGAAGCCAAAATAGTGATGGTCACTTTAAGATCTCACTCAGCAAAGGAACAAGACCCATGGGACAATGACCCAGCTGCTTTGCAGTGAAATCTGCCACTGGTTTCATCATAGTTGTCGCTGATGTATTGTGAATACCAGCTAATAAAAACACAGAAGGAGGTGAAGTGTGTCACTGGTGAGGAGAACGGCAGACATAGTCCTCTCCCTTTCATACCCTAACCTTTTAAGCAGCGGTGTTTAATAAGTATTTTACCTGTAGCTTAGCCCTCACAAAAATGTCCAGGGGATGCTGAAGCCTGTGGTGCCCTGGGTGTGCTGTGCCCTCTCCCTGTGGCACGGCGGGGAACGCGGGCAGCAGCGATGCTGGAGGAGCTCTCGTGCAGTGCAGAGGGAGGCAGCACAGTCCAGCCAGAGGGATACTGGTTCCAAGTCAGCTGGTTGGACTCATTTCTTGGGTGACCTTTGATGAGCCATTTTTTGTTTCTTTTAGTATATATTTCCACCTCTCCAAATGGGTTGCTCACCTTGATAAAGCTTTGTGGTCTTGACTCAGGAGAGCATTTGAGAAAGTGCCTGTGTCCTTTGCCAGCCCTTGAATTCTACCCATGAAAACCAGAACTATCCTTGTAAATGCTGCTTGTTACCATTAGTATTGTGCCTTCACTGTGACACACCCCTGATACAAATTGGATTTTACCTTATTGAGGGTTGGGTGGTTTTCTTCTAGACTGACCAGACTTGTATTGGGAAGGTGACATCCTTCGGTTTGGCGATTCAGGTTTCATTGCTTGGGTACTTGCATCAGTTTCCTCATTTATAAATGAAGTTAAAACTTCACAGGAGTTTATGGAGTTGTTTAAAACTTTCCACCAAAATATGTTTTCACTGGCAAGTGATTTTTTTTTTTTTTTTTTTTTAACTAGCAAAGAGAAATTTACAGGAGGGATATTTTTATTAAAAAAATTTAAATATATTGACTTTAAAGAGAAATACTGCAAAATGAAAGCTCCTGGAAACTCCAAAAATTGTAAAGAAATGTAGGCAGAAAGTATAAAAGAGTAAGGTTTTATTGTTTTGAGTGGAAATAAATCTAAATTTCTGGCCAACTTATTTTTTAGTGGTTTAAAGAGGCTGCAGTTGACTTCTTCATCCTGTGTTTTTAGAGGTGATAAGACCTGAGAAAAAGGAGGTGCTCATTGTTAGGAAATCTGTGCCGATTTTTTTTCTTCAAGTGGCAATTCCCATAAAGAAAGAACACCAATTAGCTCTCATCTGCCAAGAATGCAAAAAAATCTGGGAGTGAAGGAGAACTCAGTTTATAGGATGTAAACAGATCTCGTTAGCTCTTCTTAGAGCCAACTGGAATAGCTGATTCTGGAATTTAATGAAACATAAATACAGAGTTTCCCTTTTTTTTGTTAGGAGTTTGTAAAAAATCTTGCACATGGGTATCCTGATGAGCACGCGGGGATTCTAGGAACCACCATACTACAGATAATACTGGTTGTAACAGCCAAAATAGAAATTCTGGACCCAAACATACCTGAACCCTAAGGACATTCAGGTCTGATTTCAATCTCACTATGATGAGTGAAACTGAAATCCTAGATTTTGATCATGTGCTGAACTGCAGGAGGATTTTGGATCTAAATTTTTTGGCAGAAATCTCTGTCTGGTATCAGCCTCATTCTTGGTTTCACCTTTGTATCTCCACACCCAAAATGGTGATGATCTAGAGCCAAAACAGCTTCAAATTTCCAGCGAAACACTGAACAGGGAAATTGAAATGGGTCTTGCAGCATCCCCGTGGTTACTGATGGAATGCCTCATGCCTTCAGCACATCCACCGCTTGTATGTGAGAAAGTACAACCTTGCTTTTGATCTTTGTACCAAAATCAGCAGCTTATTGGAGAAGAAAAAGAGCTGGGATAGACTCTTCATCTGGGTTTTCTACCTCACAACATGCCAAGCTGGAAAAGCAGAGCCAAGTGAAACTCTCTGGTTCTGTTTTGCAGGGCTTACTTAAACTCCTTCTCACTCCCAGGCCATGGGAGTTCAGACCCTGTGAGTTTCAGTGCAAGATTTAAGTTCAAACCCCAGAATTAATCAAGATCAGACAAAACCACTAGGTTTAGCTGACTTTTTGTTAGAAACAACAACGATGAGAAGACTTTTTTTCAGAGTGAAAAAAATGAACCCTTTGAGATTAATTGCAGAACACTTGAGTGGA
The DNA here is from genome assembly GCF_000691845.1 of Merops nubicus. Classification (NCBI taxonomy): domain Eukaryota; kingdom Metazoa; phylum Chordata; class Aves; order Coraciiformes; family Meropidae; genus Merops; species Merops nubicus. The sequence goes on along the minus strand of NW_008625276.1, from coordinate 20,476 downwards.
AGCAGGATCTTGGTTCAGGCTTGTTCCAAACTGGACGCGCTGGTTGCTGAGCATTGTTCTGGGCTACAGAGGTCAGTACGTATAAAAAAAGATACAAAAAGTAGTTCAATTGCTAAAATTTTACACATTGGGAGTAAAAAAAGCTCTGTGTTCCAAAGGAAAATTAGCTGTGATGAACTGTAAAGATAATAAGCAAAGACAGCTTGTTTTCTATCTGCCTCCTTGTTTCTAAGGATAGAAGCATGACTTCCCTGAGTGCCACCCCAGCTAAGAGTGCTCCTGAATGCTCCACTGCCTCTGTCTTCTGGATCCTCCTTTTATTTTTGGTGGATTTGTTTGTTGCCTTCTTTGTTTGATTGGTTTGGGGTTTGTATTTAAATTTGGGTGAACTCTTTTTTACCTGCTGCTTGTTGCACATGGGCTGTCAGCTGCCCTTAACATCAGAAGTGGGGACAAAAAGATAGATTACCTCAAATATTAGTGGTGTGCTTGCACACTGTGAACATGTTCATTTGAATTGTTAAGATTTCCATCAGGCAAAGTAATTAATGTGCAGGACTGTTTATTGGGTTTGAAAGGACAGTTGTTCATCTTACCAGTACAGGAACATGTGAGCAGGGTCTCATAAAAGCAGGGTCAAAAAGCACAGTGCAGTAGGGCCCTGTATTCATTTTATGATTTAATTCATTATGTTTTATTCTTGGGCCACATCTAAAACCTTTACTGTTTTTTTCCCAATAAATTATTTGTACAGCTGTTGTTTTTAAGGCCCTTCTCCTTCCAACATTTCCACACATTTGACTTCCCTTATGCAAACAGACTTTCTGCAGCGATGCTCAGCTGAGTATCTTTTAATTTGTACTTATGTTTTTCTGCAGAACCAAATGTATTCATTTCACTGGAGCAGTGCTTGTCAGATCTCCAGGAGATATTAAGAGACTTTTTTTTTAATGGTTATTAAAAAAGTAAAAAAGCAGAAGAGAGAATCCTTGTATCAAAGTTCCCATTTAAATTGCTACCAAAATCTGGAACTGAGATGGTCACAAAAAACATTTTGGCTCTTTAATGGAGATGGAATGAAAGCCCAAAACTCAGGCTTTGTTGTTGAGACACAAATATAAATAAGAGACATGGAAATAGTGCTGTATAGTGCATCTTATTGAGTTCTTCCAGTGTGGAAGAATGGTTACTCATGTCTGGAAAACTGTCAAGTTAATGCTTCTGATTAGAGATGGGTGTGAAGCGACACAGTTTGGGCTTGGTTTGGCTGATCACCAAAGTTCCAGGGCGTTGGGATCCTGTCTCTGAGCCTGGCCTCAGCCCCACTTTTAGATAGAAGATTTAGATATTTTATAGTACAGTTACAATATATTAAACTAAATAAAATATTAGAGTTTACTTATATCACACTTTTTTTTTTTAAAAAAGGGGGCGAGGAGAAAAAGGGATGGAAAAGTGACATTAACACAGCATTGTAAATTTAATACCACTCTAGATGCCTGGAGAGGTGTTTTTTTAGTATAATTCTTGAGTTTAAAAGATGTGTGATCATTGTTTTAGTGCGGGTTTTTTCCCCAGTAGTAACATAATTTTATTGTGAATCACTCTCTACCTCCATGTCTGTCAGTGGCTAAAGCAGGGAAAGGGAATATTTCTAGAAATAATGGATATTTTCATGGGTACTTGATGGCTGCCCAAAGAAGGATGCAGATCAAATAATATGTCCTTGTGAAATTAACTGGACAAAATATTGATTATTTATTAGTTAAAATATTTCTGTATAAGGATTCCCAGTGGAAAACTGAAACTAAAAGGTTGCTAAAATCACCTCTTCCAACCATAGTGCTATTTGAGTTCAGCTGATCTGCAAGTCTGAGTTTACGTGGGCATTGTCATTTCTGTCATAGCTGCATTCTCAGCGAGTGATTCTCCCAGGAACAGAATACAAAAAATAAATATGATGCCCTCTATTTAATGAGGACTTCTCCTAGAGAACTTGATTGAAGCCCGATGATACTTAACGGTAACGACCGGTGTGTAATGGGGGACAATAATTCTGTGGAATTAAGATGAGGCACTTCAGCTAAAATGCTTCAGCAGAGACCTGGTGCTAACAGATTAGACTCCTGTTGACTGGGAATTCTGCTTCATCTAGGATCATACTGATTAAAAAGATCCTGCACTGCCACGGTGACGGGAGTGGCCGAGGAGCAGAACATCAGTACTAACAATGGTCATCTTTGAACCAACGGGCTCTTTTAGAAACAAAAAGAGAAAGGTCAACGGTTGCCCTCTGTTTTCAGCAGAAATCATGACATGGAATGTTTCCTGGCAGGTACCCCCCCTCTAGGTGCTCTAGGGAGAAAGAGAAAGGAAAAATAACAAGGTGTGTCCCTGGGGAGATTTCCTTCCTGACCTCAGAGTGGTTGGATCAGTTCATCATCGGGCACGTGAGCAAAGCTGGCTGTGTTTGACAATTCACCCAGCTAGCTTCTAACACAGAGCACTGAAGGATCTGTGTCACTCAGGAAAAAGAAAAATGGGTGAGAGTGGTGGGATAATATTGTGAGGTAGGAATGCTGACTGTAAGAAAGAAAAAAGATAGCAAGAATAAAACATAACTGGTCTAAATCAAACTCCTGTTCAGACCAATGGTGGAAGAATGTGCTGGAGACCCCCATGGTGAGATTTGGATATGGATAGAAATCACTGAACTGTTGTGAGAGAGGTGGGTACTACAGGGACTGGTGTCGTTATGGGAGACCAGTTTCTCAGGTATAGATTGCAAAACAAATGCAATTAGTATCAGCAGAGTCTGTAGCTGTTACTGGGTGGCAGAATTCTTCATCAGCTAGTACTGACCCTACAAAAGGTGATGTCAGTTTGAATTCCATATGAGTAAGGGAAGGACTGACTGAAACTGCCAAAGAAAAAGACTCAAGGATCTCAGTGTGCTCAGATCTGAAGACCAACCAACCATTGTGACAGTGAGTTGCCAGAGCTGTGTATCTTCCATTCAAAACAAACCACTGTTCAGATTCTACCGTGTCTCAGGTGAGCTTTACCAGTGGAAAGAAGGATGTGTTTGTACCAGTGTAACCCACAGGTTTCTTGTTTGGAATATAATGTGCTGGTTTAACTGCATTCAAAAGTCTGAAAACAAAATTGGAGCAGGTACAGGAATGGGTCAGTAAGGTGACTGGGAAGTGGATGAGAGCCTGGCTCAAATGCTTTTTAGTGACATGCACTGAAAAGGGATGTAACTGCTGTCTAAAAATATCCTGAGGTAGATCAGGATGGGAAATAATCATTCTGAAGCTAATGTTAAGTATAAACTGACTAGGAATAAATTTAGTCTGTAAACCATAAATTCCCTACCCATCAGGACACATAGGCTTGAAAAGAGGAGGACTACCAACAGCAAAAGCCTGAAGTAGCTGAAGACAATTTTATAGAAGTAGCTGCATGGTTTGGTTGTCTGTAACAGAAGGAGCCTAGATGTCAGTGACCCAGGAGTTATCTCCTAGCCCCCTGCCCCTATAATCTTAGGAGGCCCCATTCCTGAAATGAAGGCCACGTGCACAGTTTTTTCTGTCTTGGAAAAAAAGGGTCTCGGGGAGGATTCCCAAAGATTTCAATGGAAGTTTTGAGCAGAGAGAGGCTGCTGGCATTTTTCACATTGTTTATCTTATTCTTAATCCAACTCTGAAGCAAACACATTCTATTCTAGCATCTACTCCTGTGTTACTCCCTACACCAAGACGCCCATTGACATCAATGGGAGCCCTGTCCAAGTGAAGACAGCAGGATGAGCCCTGACATCTTTTCTTCCACTCAGCTGGAAAATAATAATAATGATGATAATTTTTAGAATCCTCATAGTAGTTATTCTTTTGAAAAGTTAAAATAACATGGTGCTGTGACTAGAGAGTTACAAGGGAAAGTGCATCAGGAATGTGATATTGTTTCCAGATGTACAATGTCATAAAGAATTTTTTCCACACTTGGAATGGTAACAGGAATTTTTTGAGAGAGATCATTTACACAGTGATGAGATATGTTACATGTAAGTAAATGCCTGTATGCCTGGAATGTTTGTACCATATGTCTAAATAGGTGTCTATGAGTGATACAGCATTTATGTATGTGGTGATGTGTATTTACTTGCATATCTGTGGTTTGAAGAGGAGTGTACATTAGAATATAGAAAGATTGGTATAATGTATAGATGGAGGAGGAAAAGTTTAGTACTCAGGTAAAGGTCTGTAAAGAAATACAACACTTTGAACCGTGCAGGGGAGGGAAAGAGGGGCAGTGCAGCTCAGAGAGCCCGAGTTTAATGTGCTAAAGACAGTTTGTCTGAATGTCACAGTAGGTGAACCCTCCTTGTGGTTTCTGAGCAGGGATTTCATTACAGAAATCCATCTGGGAAACAAAAATAACGTGGAGATACAGCACATGCATTTCCTCAGGACTGCTGGGGAGTCACTGGTTTATGGCTGTTGCTCCATAGGTAATAACAAGACCCTCCCACGTCTGCAGAGAGATTCTGAAGAACTGCTGAGAACAGCTCTTGGCAGCCTGTAACTCTCTCACTGCTCCTAGAGGTGGAAGAGTTTGGATGGGTGAAGGAATGACACCTTGCCCTGTCTGTTTCCTGCTTGGTTGGTTGTCTTCTGAAGCTCCAGCAGAGATGATGGGTTGATCCAGCTGTTGGGCAGCAGAAAATCTTCAGTCTTTATGTTGTCTCTGTCAAATTTGGCCCTCAGCCACAATTACCAGAATCCATGGCCTACCTGATGTGCTTTGATGTTCTCAAATCATTTCATTAGAATGACATTTTGCATTAACTACTGATTTTTGGTATAAAGACCATCAGTTGAATAGGCATGGAAGGCAAACTACCATGCACCAGAAGAAGTGCTGTCAGATCAGGGAAAGGAAAACTCACCAGAACCATTTGCCAGTAATTTGCCAGAGCTGTGGACAAATCTGAGAATTTAAATCTCCAGGGAAGTTTGCACATCACCTTTCACCAGCACTGAAGATGGGTTTGGTTGGGGTTTTTTTTTAAGAGAAGGCCTTGGATATTTTATGAAGTTAGGAGAACAAGTGTTATTGATAAATACATGTTCAGAAAGGTATTGGCAAAAATGCATAGAAATGGTTAACAAGGTAATGGTAAGAAACGTTGACCTTGATTTGTTTAGCTAAGATGTAAAGATTTTTGAAGGTCAAAGGTGTTCTTGTGTAGTGTTTTGGAGTCTAACTGTGTCTGACCCTCTAACATTAAGCTGCTGTGGCCTGCAGTTTTGAAGAGTGAAGCAAACCAGGGGGAAAGAGAGAAGGGGGAGAGAACAGGAAATGGAGTGAGGTGTTTCAGGAAGTTGTCAGGAGTTGACTGATTGATTCCAGATGGAAAGGGTCACCCTTCATGACCCAGGAAATACTCACTGGGGGAAAGCAGTTGGCTTGTGAAAGGGAAGGGCCTGGGAGTCAGAGACCATAGTGGAATGCACATTCCTCTTCCTTTTATCCATAAAACATTGTTTTTTAATCTTCAGTATAAAACAATTGGATTGTCATCTTCATAGAATCATAGAATGTTTGGGGTTGGAAGAGACCTCTGAAGGTCACCTAGTCCAAGCCCCCTGCAGTGAGCAGGCAAGAGGGGATGACTGGAGCAAAGTGAAGTTCAGTAATTGGTATGTCCATAATCTCCCAGGTTCTTACTCCACATTGCTGGTAATGAGTTGACTACCCATGGTGTAGCAAAGGCAACAAAGGCCCCTGCTGAATTTCTGCAGTACCCTGAGGATTGCTGTAGATAAGGTCCAGAACTCTAAGAGTGTTCTGGTCCAGACCTGAACTTTGTGTTTTGTCCTGTCCCAGACAATTCTGTATTTATTTGCCCTGGGTCCCAGCCTGTGAAATGCCAAGTGGCTTTGACCCTCCTGTGATGAATGGGAGAGGTGAATAAAAGTGGAAAGACTCCTGGAGAGAGGCC
>NW_008625276.1:4544-14438 GCF_000691845.1 Merops nubicus | reverse complement strand
CATTCGTGCTGGCCGGGGGAGTGGAGGATGCTCAGCACCGACCCTCTAAACAGAGCCCTGCCTCTTGCTATTGCTCACCCTGTGGGGATGTCTCCAGCTCTGCTGAGTGTGGCTCTCCTACTGCACACAACATTTCCACCCACGGGGTTATTCCAGCAGGGAATGTGTGTGCACTGTGTGTTTTATGAAGATCTCATCCTGAGAGCACGTGGGGGTGTGTTTATCACATAGGTGCCTTGTGTGTGTGAGCTCAGATACCTACATACTCCGTGGTGTAACTGTATAGATATGATATACTTTTTATTTACATTTGGTTACAATTTAAACACTTGTCGTAAATATTTCAGACACTGGAATAATTCAGGTCTATTCCCCTGTTGCCACAGTGTGCTGGCCAGTGAGAGATTAAAATTTATTTCCATTGTTTAATGGAAAATAATGAAGTGCATCTGAGTGGGCTCAGCGATGTCATGCGGGAAACGCTCGCCTTGGACAGGAGGCTCACTCCACCCAAATGTGCAATGATGGAATCAGTTGGCACACAAAAGCAACACATTTTGTGACAAGAATTCTTGGGAACTATAAGAGCACAGTATGACAAGAGCCTTTTGGAATGAATTAAACTTGTCTCAAGAATAAAAGTATTCTTTAAGCTAGCAGAAGCCTGTAGGGTTCTGCTACAGGGTTTCTCCTGTAGGGGAAGATTTCTCCTGCTCTATGCTGAATATGGTTTTATCAACAATTAGAGGTTGATATTCTCTTACCTAGGCTGTGACAGCCCTAGCTGTGAAAATTCATGAACATATCCAGGGTCACACTCTCAATAGCTGGGAGTTACTGTAGCTTGGTGGCAGCTGAATGGGGTTAAGCTGCTTTACACCAATTAATGGTTGAAACCTGAAAGTTTCATTAAGATGCATTTTATTTTCATAGTTAAAACACAGTTTGTTCTTTTCTTTCCTAAAAGTTTGTGGCTTAAAGGAATGTATATTTATAGGACTTGCAGTTTTGGGTATCGTATTGTAAAGGGAAAACTACGTGGGATTAATTAACATATACAGTTACTTCCTCTAAGAATTGATGCCCAGCAACATAAGTCATGGGGGCTAAGGTTTAAAAACTGTTGCCTGATTTGGGGTCCAGGGGCTCAGATGATTTTCAAGAGGCTCTAAGCAGGCATATGTCAAAAGCCAGACAGGACATCAGTGCTGTTTTCAGCGGTGGGAGTTTCCATTTTGCTCGGTCAGTGGAGACCTGTATTCCTGGAGCAGATGCAGATCCATTTGCATGTGAGCACAGCATAGCAGATGGCTCCGAATCTGCATGTGTGTATCAGAGGGCAAATTGCTGTGGTGCTCTGCAGCCTGCCCCCCTGGTTGGTATATACAGGCCCCTTTGCCATCAGCTATGCCACGGTGCATCATAGGATATGAAATTTAGGGCCATCTGCAGTAGCTGGTTCATTTTACAGCAAGGGCTTTATGTGGCCCTTAGGATGCTGTGTTCAATGGAATTAATGCATAGGCTGAAGGCTGGAAGTATTTGCTCCTCTTCTTGCAAGGGAGTAAACCCTGCAGGACTTGATGCTGTTTTACAAACAGAACAAGTTTTTTAATGAAACTGAAAAATTGCTACTTAAAAGTTGAATCTCAAAGTAAATTGTTTGCCTGCCTCTTTTTTCTTCCCTTCCAAAACGTCCAGGTCGTGCTGTCAACAACAGTGAATGTGGATGGGCACGTCCTGGCAGTGTCTGACAACATGTTTGTGCACAACAACTCCAAGCACGGACGGAGAGCGAGGAGACTTGACCCCTCAGAAGGTAGGAGACTCGTATGAAGAACGAATTTCTGTTTGTTTCCAGGAGGGAAGGAGAGCTGAGGGGCAACTACAGAACCTCAGGGGGTTTCGAGAAGGAAGAGGCAGCAAAGCAGTCTCTACTGCATGCAAAATGTCATCCTCTGCACATCTAGGAGCCTGGCTGCCCCCCATTTATTAATTAGTATGTACTGCAGAGATAAAAACACAGAAACACTAAGTATTATCTAGATTTCAGACTTCTGGTTCAGCTGGGATAGATTTGATTCCAGGCAAATGAGGCAACATGACATCTTAGTTAAACAGAACTGTTACAGCACGAGATGTGTATGAAAAAATGTCACTGGTTCCCTCAAACAACCCGTGTGCAGATGATGGCAGTGCACAGGAGGGAGCTGACACTAATTGAGTGGAGTTTGTTTGGCTAAGCAAGACTCATGGCCAGCTACAGGATGGGTTTTGGACTCTATTAAAGCAATTACAAATATTTGTATCTGTGAAGCTTCAAAACAGCTGCCCCCTCCTCTCCCTCTGCCCGTGCATCCACTACCAAGGCATTCCACCCCTCTCCTGCAGACAGTACTCAGAGTGACTAGAAAATGTTATCTGTCTGCTTTTCCTTCCCCTGCAGCCAGTGAAAGTGAGAAGAGCTCGTGATGTTAGTAGAAAAGACAAGCAAGGATATAATTTCATTATAATGTTTTGCTGCCCCACTTCTTAACTGTGCCCTATATCAACCCAAAAGAAGAATTAATGAACTGGAAGAAAATGATTGAATCAGTAAAGAATTCAGAGTGGTGTTAATTCTCCCCCAGCGGGCAGTGAAATGGTAGAAGGAAAATCCCAGGATTCCTAGCCTAGGAAGCCATCCAGTTTTTCCTTGACTGATTGGATGTGATTGACTGGCTGTTCAAAGGAGTCTCATGTTTTTGGAGCACTGCCAAAGTTCCCTTCCACCTCTGACCCTGTCAACATTGGGAATGGAGTGATGGATTGACTTTGGTTATGGCCTGGAAACCATATTGGGTTCCTGATGGGATGTATAGTCCAGAGGCCTTGAACATATGGAAGAGAGAAGGAAAAAAAAATCTGCTCTATAAAAGAAAAAAAAAATTATTAGAAATTCATTCCTGATAGGAATTGGAGGAAGCATTTGATATTCCCACATCTTTTTTACCTATTGATAAACTTAATAAATCTTAATCTACCTCTCTTTCCACAGAGTTTAGCTTTTCTGGGGTCACATGCTAATGAGGAGTTTGGTTTTTTTAAAAAAATCTGCCTCTGCACAACCATTTAAGCGTTTCACTTTTACACCCACTACAGTTGGCCTATTAGGCTTTAATGACACGATGTTAAGTGCCAGTAATGAATAGGCAAGTAATTAACACTAGCAAGGCAGAAAACATGCTTTTATTTATTTATTTGTTTGTTTACTGGGCTTTGTGGAACGTCGACGCAGCCTCCATGGGTGAGTGGCTGGAGAGGACTTGTCCCAGGCCTTTGCTGGCACTGGGGAGCTCCTGCCAGCCCTGAAGTATACACCCAGTGTTGCCAAGGGTCTCAAAACCACATGGGGAAGGAAAGGCCATAACCTGCTGCTCTTTGCTCCTTCTTGCTTTGTCTAGCCACACCGTGCATCAAAGCGATCAGCCCGAGCGAAGGCTGGACCACGGGGGGAGCCATGGTGATCATTATTGGAGACAACTTCTTCGATGGGCTGCAAGTTGTGTTTGGAACCATGCTGGTGTGGAGTGAGGTGGGTAGAGGTGCCTCCTTGATGCTGAACTGAAAGGACACTCCTTTTCTGAGGGAATCTGGGGGGGGACAGTGTTAATTCCTATTCCAGTAGCAGTACTAAAATGGTGGTGTGTAAGGTGGGCACCATAAACCCGTGTGAAGGAAATTCATAGAATCATAGAATGCTTTAGCTTGGAAGGGGTCTTTAAAGGTCATCTAGTCCAACACCCCTGCACTGAGCAGGGACATCTTCAGCTAGAGCAGGTTGCTCAGAGCCCCATCAAGCCTGACCTGGGATGTCTCCATGGATGGGGCCTCCACCCCCTCTCTGGGCAGCCTGGGCCAGTGTTTCACCACCCTCATAGTAAAGAATTAATGGAAGATCTTTTCTCTCTGGAACTCCTTGCTACATGACATTATTGATGCCAACTGCTCAGTAGTATCCAGAATGGATGTGAACAGTTCTAGGGATTGGGAGGCAGGTAAAGGTGAAGAGATGAAGAAAGGGGTAGGCTTTGGGAAGGAGAAAGAATTCCCTCTGGGCTCAGAAATAAGCCAGCAGTGAAGCAATGGGCATAAGCACTACAATTTTCCTAATGACAATTTATCCTAAAATGTGTCGGAGGCAGGAAACTAGACCAGATGTACCACTTGCCTCATCTCCTATATGGGGGGAAGCCAGGGGTTTACTCTTAAAGCATGTTTGGAGGGGGGAGGTGAAGGCAGAGGGAGTCACTCAGACTCGTTGTAATTGTGCCTCTCCTTTTGTTGTCTCCCAGCTCATCACGCCCCACGCCATCCGAGTTCAGACACCTCCACGCCACATTCCCGGGGTGGTGGAAGTGACATTATCATACAAGTCCAAGCAGTTCTGCAAAGGAGCACCAGGCAGGTTTATTTACACAGGTAGGTGATGGGGAGTCGTGCCGGAGGAGCTGGAGCTCAGGGGCTCTTTGGTTTGGTAATCAGTATTGACAACTCCTGGCTTGCTTGCTGTATTTATTTAGCCCCTTGCTGTTTGAAGGCCACGCTGGCAGTTGTGACATTTGGACGTGTAAGGAGATAGCATCATTGTTGTGCAGAGGTGTTAAGGAATCGTTGCTACACATGTTAATATTTTTTCCAGATTAGAGCTCATGCTGTTGTGATACGAGCCTGCCCGTGGATGCATTGAGCAGAGGAACATGATAGTATTGTTCTGCAGACTGGGAGATGTTTTATTTATAACAGTATTTATTTTACATTTCCCTCTCGCTGGGGGTAACCTTTCATTTTCAAGATAATCCCAGAGGACAAGGAGAGCATCTTGTATCAAGAGAAGCCAATGAGCTGAGTAGCAAATAAATCTGTTGCACCTTTTTTTTTATTCTTAAATGGATTATCAACTTATTTCATGCCCTATATCCACCTCTGCTAGAAGAACATTATAGCTCTGAAAGAAAAAGCTCAGATGGGACCAGATGACCATCTCATTGAATTGTCAGAACTACCAGTATTGAAGGCAAACATAGTACACACTAAAGTTTCTGCAGCCTGTTAAGCATGTCTGGAGAATAAAGGTGTGCCAGGTTCTCAGGGGTGGATATATATTCCAGCTGAAATACTTGTTTGCACCCAATCATATTCAGATATTCAAAATGCAAGGATTTCTTTTAAGCTTCTTACTACCAACAATCCTGATTAAATAACCTTTGTGTATTATAACTGTTGATTTTTAAATCAAAGCTGAACTCAATAATAAAGGTCCAAGAGGGTTTTTTTTTATTTAAAATTCCAAGGTAGAAACTTAACCACTTCTTGAATGAATTAGAATTTTTCCAAAAGTGGAAAAGTTGGAACAAAAATCTGCCACTTCAGGAATTTAGAAAGAACCAATAATTTGTGAAGATCCTGGTACTGTCTTAAGCCATTTTATATACCCTTTATTAGTAGACATGCTAAATTAGTGTTTCATTACCAACTAAACATCTGGCCATCTAAACCACCCAACTGCACACCTGGAAGCCTGCAGCAAGAGTTAAGTCTTCAATTATACAAGGTACACTAATGAAATATAAGCTCAACTGACAACAGGATTCTTGTTAGGATAGGTGCCTGATCCACAGTTAAGATAATGAAATCATATCCATTGACCAAAACCCACTGTGAATCAAGCTCAAGGAGATGAGGCCTTTCTTCTGATTTTGCACCAAAGTGACCCCAGTGCAGTGCAAAGTCATTCTGGAATTCTCCCTGGGCTCGTGAGACCAGGATCTGGCCAAAAGCTTTTGAAACACCTTTTCTTTTAAGGCAATGCACTGGTCTCTGGGAAAAGATGAATCTGATGTCTGAGCAGTTAAACCTGCCTCCTTTTCCTGAGGGATAACAGGAGAAACAGGCTGAAGATTCCCATGCACATGGAAGTACATCCCTGTTTCTAAAGCCTTGGGCCAGGTTAGCTCCCCAGGCTCTGGCACACCTTACGCCAAGGGCAGTGGCACTGATCACGTGTGGTACAGGGCTTGTAGGGGCTGCACCAGGCCTGAGGCAGAGAAAGACAGACTGATAATTCTTCAGTTGTTGCAGATTTCAGTGTGAAGTTCTTTTTCTGCTATTTTCTGCTTCTGGAGGCCTCGTTCTCACAGCGCCTTCGACACAGGCGTCACCCAGAGCCACCGGCTGTGCCTGGTGGTGCCTGGGCTGAAAGAGGCTTAGGAATGGAGTGAGAGAGACCTAGGAAGTAATAAAAATGTGCATTCCTCCGTGAAGAAAAGCCATCCTGTTATAGTGAAGCTGTTTTAAGTGCAGGACTTACTTGTACCATCCAGGGGCGACTTGAGCCAGCCTGCAGTGCGGTTCTGTGACGTGTTAATTAGAGTGCTTCCACAAAAAAAGGACATGAAGATGTCTGTAGGAGCCAGCAGAAGAGAAGAAAGTTAAATATACTATGCCTGTTGTACTGCTGTTGGCATAGGGATATCTGTTAGCATCCTCTGAGGAGCGAGTGGGTGCTTGCTGCCATATGTCACCAAACAGCACTCTGCAGAAGACGCCGAGCTGTTAGAGCGAGGGTAGAACAGACAACTTTCAATCTGTCTGTTCCAGAACCTGCAGTCCTCCCACCATGGCAGGCAAAATGATAAACACAGCTATTAGGTAGAGCCTCACCTGTGTAATCAATTCCCCCAGGTTGTTGCTGCTAAGAGCAGTAAAAACAACTTCTAAGCTATGAAAATAACATGGTGGCATTTTTTTTTCTTTCTGTGGCTGTGCTATCAGAAAACTGCCCTGATCCTGCTGTGAAAATGTGTTGATTTTTAACCTAGGCAAGCCTCGTTCAGGCAGTCAAGGTCCTTCTGCCTGTAAATCTTCTTCAGAACTTCCACCATACCTTTTGAACCTCTTGGCCAATTTATATCAGATTTTATCAGAAAGTACGAGCATCAAAGTTGCACTGTTCCAACACATCTTTGTGAGAAGGGCAAAGGGTAAGAGAAATTTGAATTAATCTTCCACTGAAAGAAACGTGCAGCTCTTTGTTGGGTAGAGTGTAGCAGAAAAATGTAAAAGAGTGAAAAGGAAAGTTCAGTTTATCATTTTCAGTCATAAATGCTAGATAATTTTATATAATTTAAGGTAAGGTAGTCCTGTGCATCATAACAAAAATATGTGTAAAATAGTGAAAAGGAAAGTTCAGTTTATCATTTTCAGTCATAAATGCTAGATAATTTTATATAGTTTAAGTAAGGTAAGGTATTCCTGTGCATCGTAACAAAAATATGTTAGGGTTTTTTTTTTTGTGATAATTTGAGTTTATTGTTTTCTTGTTACTTTTAGTACTTTATATTGCAATACATTCTCCAAGCGCCCATAAAGTTTGTAGGTAATGTGTTAGAAAATGTGATAGGCTTGGAGACACAAATAAAACCACTTCCCTCTTGAGCTGCAGTTGCCTCTATAAATGAGAATTTCTCCTCTAAGTACCTTCCCTTCCACCCAGCTTGCACTTGGCAAAACCCTAAGAAACAGAGAGATGTTAACATCAAGCCCAGGAGACCAAGGAGTGTGAAATCCTGCAACCCAAAAGCATGGGGAGATGTAGTTCCAGCAGAACTAGTGGCAGCAGCAAGAGCTGCCAGCCCTGGTGCTCACGGGGTCAGGCTGTATTAAGTCCTTCATAATTATGAAGTGCTGAGGTACAACCTCAGGTGAAAATCATGGAGGGTCAAGTCATGTGAAAAATACTGCGTGGCTGGGTACAGGCACCTCACAGCTATCACAGGAAGAATTATCCATACAAAGCCAGGCCTCGGAGGGTCTCACTGCCCTGGACATGGGCAACCCATTACAGGACAGGTTCTTCCATTTTATACATGAGATGCTGTCACAGAAGGACCAACAAAGATTAACTGCTTGCCTGTGGTGGTGCAGGAAAGCTGAAAAGAGGCAGAAAAATGGATCTGCTGTGTTCTGGTCATATCCTTTAATCACTAGAACACCAATCCTCTCCTAAAACACTGAAACAGAAAAACAATGATCTTAGTTAGTATTGTGTGCATCTGCCTATGCCCTCAATATTTAATATACAATCAAATATTAATGTTTGACCTGATTATACTTGAGCTTTTTTTCTTAAAGAGTCACAATAAGACAGGTTGTTTGAAGAAGAAAACGATAAACTGTTGAAAAGATGAATATAAAAATGGATACAACTTACAAGGGTAAATCTAAGTCCACAGAGGAGCAGTTACAGGAGCTCCTGCCTGTTCTGGAAGGTGCATTTCCAGCGGGCTCCTCATGAGGTGTGCTGGGCTGGCTGTCAGCATCCCCTCTCTTAAGTGCTGTCATTCAGGGGGCTGCAACTCAGCCATCAAATTCCTCTCATCGCCGAAATGTGATGTGTGGACTCCTCCATAAGGTCCCCAGATGGAAAACTTTTTACAGGAGCAAAGCCAGGAGGATTCCATGGGCGTCTAATAGTGCACTACACAGCACAGCAAAACTCTGCAGCAGAGGCTTGATTTTTGCTGAACCAGCTTGTGTAGTTTAGTAGTTAAACATAGGCTTAAAGAGGGAGATAAAAAGTCTATTTTTAAAGCACCACAACTAAACATCCAGTCCCCATGTGTACCTTAATCTGGTGAGAACACAGGTTACAAACATGTCTCCATGTTCTGAATCACTTCTCCTTCATCAGCTGTTCCTAGCACAGATTCTCTCTGCTGCTCATCTATCACTAGCCTCATATTCTGCTTTAAATGCTGCCCAAATTCAAGTTCTCTGCCACTGTCAGTAGTTCCATTATAGTTCCCTTGACTTTAATAATGCTTACATCAGTTTTCACCAGCTGAGGATCTGTCTCGTAGGCTTTGTACCTCCAGTTTGATCACAGCTCTGCATTTACTTTGTCACAGAGATGCTAACCTGGCAATGTGTATATCAGGGAGATTTTGAACATAATTTTCCTTGCTGAGCAGAAATCCTCCAGGGGTTAACTTGTCAGAGCAATGCAATATAAAATAATCTGCAGGATATGCTGGGCTCCCGGGCTGTACTCTATCACTCTCTGTGCTGGGTACCAAGGATAGGAAGGTGCTGCCTTGCTAAAGCCTGTAAGGAGGTTTGAGAAGGTCTTGTTATCTGCTTGTGGGAAACAACCCTTACAAGGATGCAGTGAGCTCTACAAATTGGAAGAGCGAGTTCTCTTGGCCAGAACACAAGAGATGTGACAGGAAGGGCTTGCAGGGAGCAGCTCCTACCCTGCTTCAGCCTGGGAAACCCACGTGCAAGGGGAGGGACGCTGTGCTGGGAGGAGGGTCTTTGGGACAGCTGTTGCCGACGGAGCATACACAGCACAGGACTGCTCCAGAACTCTTCTGGCAGCCTCCTGCCAACTCTAGGCCACATCAGAAGGGCCTGACCAACGTGTGTGTACCTTCCAAGCCCAGGATCAGCATGATCATAGCAAGTGAGAGTCTGTAGCCAACAGGGAAGGGTTTTGTTCTGTTGGGTGAATCATGGATTGGTTTGGGTTCATCTCGTCCAACGCCCCTGCACTGAGCAGGGACATCCCCAACTAGAGCAGGTTGCTCAGACCCGTGGCCAACCCCACCTGTAGTGTTTCAAGGGAGGAGGGCAACCTGCAACAGGGTCTCACCACCCTCAGTGTGAAAAAAAGTCTTCTTTCTATCTAGTCTAAACCTCCCTCTTTTAGGTTAAACCCATCCTCCCTTGTCCTGTCCCAACAGGCCCTGCTCTAAAGTCTGTCCCCAGCTCTCTGACAGGCCCCTGGCAGTCCTGGCAGCCCCCAGCAGGTCTCCCCAGCTCGAGCCTTCTCCTCTCAGCTGCCCCAACCCACAT
>NW_008625276.1:0-4403 GCF_000691845.1 Merops nubicus | reverse complement strand
AGAGCGGGCAGAGGGGCAGGATCCCCTCCCTGCCCTGCTGCCCACGCTGCTGGGGGCAGCCCAGGCTGCCGGGGCTCCTGGCCAGCTCCTCACCCCCAGCACCCCCAGGGCCTTCTCCACGGGGCTGCTCTCCGTGGTCAAATGCCAAGTGTCTCTTTACTGCTGGCGTGGGTGAAGGTAGTCACAGGTGCCAGGCTGGAGTTCCAGCCTCGGTGCCTTTATCCCACTTTTGGGGAGGGGAGGCACCACCCCTCGACACCGCACTCCCTGGGGCTCGGAGGTCGGGGTTCAAGAGAGTTCCCAGCCTGTGCACACTTCAGTTCTTCTCATCCACCCTTTGCAAAGAGAGAACTTGCTGCCCCTTGATCTGATTCATGGAGCAAAGCCCCGATGAGCTGCAGAACTTTGCTGAGGTCCTTAACGTGGCCCGTTTTTGATGAGCAGAGAGGGAGAGCACGTGTCTCCCCCGGCACACGCCGGCGCTGTCAGATGAGCTGTCACTCACGGGAAATTGTGCAGATCTTCATAACATCATCTTCCTTCAACAGTCTTATGTGCTTTGATGTGTGGTGAAATAATTAATACTTTAAATGTCAGCACTGTTGTCTGTGGGTACCTGAGCTGGTCCCCATTGGGGTGGATGGGACCGAGCTGTTGTTTCAGGTTCTGTGAACGCAGACAGATGTCGCAGCATCGGCTCCTCAAGTGTGAGTGTTCCTTCCTCCTATTCCAGTGAGCCATAATAGCTGGAGACTTGTGTTTAAAATGAAAGGATGGATTTTGAAGGGTAAGGAACAATATAAAAGAGGAAGCACTGTGCTCTACTCTCTTTGAGCTTTGTCATAAATAAAGTCAGGCAGACTGGGGGGACTTCAGACCTCTCCCTGCTGCTGACTGGAACAATTGTGCTGCTAAAGCTGTCAGCCTGGAGTGAGGTTTACAGACTGACCAACAATTTCATTTATTCACTAGGTGGTTGCTCTTTTTTTTGCATACATTACATCATGTCATGCACAGTTTTTTAGACTATGCTCTGGGAAATTCGAGAGACCCCTTGTGCCTGAAACACTGGATTTGAGCATCACCAAAGGGATTTTGCTGTACCTGAATCAGTTTTCTTGGGGGGTTTAATTTCAGAGATCTGATTTGTAGGAAATAATGAGCTGCCTGCTTCTGTGTCAGGCCCCTTTATGGTCTCTCAATCCATGAACCCCAAAGCATTTGGATATGATTTTGGCATAGCTCTGTGTAACACTGATAAACCACTGCTGATCTGGTAGCTCTTTTCTCAGTGGAGGTGGCTTTGTAGTGAAACTCTTTAAACTTGCTGGTGGATTCTTCACCCTGCCCTTCACTTGAAAAGGTCCCATTTACTTCTCCAAACGTTGGATGTTGTTTTTCAACAGGATTTCACGACAGAGATAAAAGATTTCTGCTTCATTAATGAGTAAAAGCAGTAGTAGGAAATTTTGTTGCAAGCTGTACAGAAAACCTTGTGCTGCAAGACTTAATACATACATCGATTCAAAATGGCTGAGGAGTCCCTAGAACAATTCAACACTGTTGAGAAATTATTTGCTGCTATTTATCTGTCAAAATAAAAATGTCCAAGTCAATCTATTGGAAAAATGTTTGTTGAATAATAGCCAGTTTCTTCTTCCTGAATTAGCTTTTTGTATATTCCCATTGGCTATTTTTAGTGAAGTATGTATACATGTATGTTTGAATTCCTATATATTTTACATTGCTCTTGCTTAGCTTTAGATATATATATCTTAACTGATTAGACTTGTAATCAAGAAGAGAAATGGCACATAATGATGTATAGGCTCTTGAGAGAATTGGACTCTAATTCTCAGGATTATTGGCAAAAAAACCCCACCCCACACTCCCCCCCCCAAAAAAAAACCCTCTTCCCCAATGGGATGTGGATTCTGTGGCAGTTGAAATGTGTATTATTAAACTCCTTAAGCAAACCAGAATGGCTCCCAGTGGAGAGCAAAGACATTCTAAGTATAGCCAAGACTAAATTCTCAGGTCTGGGGTTTCTCTACTCAATTCCCACTTGATTATCTCCTGTAGTATTTAAACTTCATGCCACGCCATAATTATTTAATAAAAAGTAAATATAAAATGTACCTCAGTGGGGAATATGACCTTTTACCTTCGTGTTGTCATACCCAAGACAGACACAGATGAACAGAGAATCGGGATCACTGGGATGGTCTCTCTCACGTGACAGTTTTGTTCTTCTGGTGTCTGAGACAGTCACCCTGGGAGGTGCTGAGTGGATTTGGGAAGATTCAATAAGTGCCACCAGCACCTCTTGCAATCAGGTGTTTGCAGCTGTGCTGATGTCACCAGGTATTTAAAAAAAAAAGAAATGAATTGTTTTTCAAAAGAACCACAAATGGTGCAATAGGATAGAAGGAGTTGGGATGGAATGAGGACAGTGCCAGAGGACCTACCTGTGTTCTTACCAAGAGCCCCAGCATGAATGTGTCGTTGGAATTACAATGCATGTGCTAAAGGATAAGAAAATTCTAAAAAAGCCATACCTGTATCAGTAAACACTAACAATCCTGATGGGTTAGAGGCAGTCACAGCCTATGAGCAAGCAGAATGCTGCAGAACTGACAGCTGGGGTCAGTATTAATTTGAATTGGAGTTTAATTTTGAATACTCAGAAATTAGATAATTATTGCCATGATTTCATAGTAGAGAGTATTAAAGTTTTATGAAATCAATAGGGCTCTACCACCTATTAGTAACTGAAGATCTGGGTCAAAATATCTTGGTTTATCCACTGGAGATGAGGAGGATTGCAGGGCAGTGGCTGTGTGTGCACAGCAGCCACACGTTGCTGAAGGAGTTGATGTGACTCATGAAGAGCTGTGCCCTGGTTTGTGAGGACAGAATGCTGGGGGTGTGTAAGGTGTGAGATGAGCAGGCAGGGTGCTCTCAGTCCTGACTGTAACGAACTGAGCAGACCTGTTCTACCCTGCATGTGTGCCATAACTTGCTGTATTGCTGCTATGGTCAGTTTTGTCCAGGGTAAATAAACTGATCCCTAAAGGAGAATTTGGTGACTGTAATTCTCAGCTCTACCCTTCAAATTAGTCACCGAGCCTCTGATAGATGGTGAGAAGTCAGCATCAGAACCTGGAGCAGTTTTGAATGCAGCAGTCCTGATTTCTTTGGTCTCTTACCAGTAAGCCAAACTAAGCAGTGGGGCCCTTTGGAACAGTTGCAGTAAGAAGTTTTGTTAATAGCATGCAGCAGTTACAGAAATAGTATCAGTTGCTTCAACATTTCTGGATCCAAGTGCTTTTTGTGGAATACTGGCAGAAAAAGAGAGTGTCCATTCAGTTCAGCATGAGCAGGCAGAGGGGTGGGTGTGTGTGTAACACACATAAATGCAGAGTCCTCTCAGGGCTTAGCTGTGGGCAGAAAGGGATCACTAGTTCTTTAACCAGGTGTTTAAGAGAGGTTTTCTGTGGAGAAGCTGTGAAATCCATCTTTCTCAGGTAATGCAACTCGAGAGTCATACTAAGATAGCAAGCCAGATATATAACGTGATTCTTTTTCCTCTTTTCCTTTCAGCTTTAAATGAACCAACCATAGATTACGGTTTCCAAAGACTGCAGAAGGTCATCCCAAGACATCCTGGTGACCCTGAAAGGCTAGCTAAGGTAAAATATTTTTTAAACATTTCACTGAACCCACAGCTAGCAGCGAGTTTTTTTCTGTTAGCACTCAAACACTCTGTGAACTTATTTTGCTGCTAAAATGCAGGAAAATGCAGACATCTTCCCAGTTCATATTCATGGTCCTTTGCATTTATCCATATAGACAGATCTCTGAATGTCAGTGATCCACAATAGACACAAAGGATTTGTTGCAGAGATCTAACCCTAAAGGAATAATTAAAAAAAAAACAAGCAAAAAACCAAACCTCAAACACTTAAAGCTTAACTTCTCCTGTAGGTAACACTGCATGCTGTGGTGCTGTGGCACCTTGCACGAGGAGAGTGGCATCAATGACTAGATTCTAGACTTTAGTGCAGTACCAAAAGTGTCTGTTGTCCTATTGAATCAGATGTTTATGTGTCTATGAAACAGAATAGATGCCAATTCAGTGGGGAATGGAGATCCTTTATAAATTGGGTGTCTGAGAAGTGGATCCATGGCTGGAGCTGCTGTCCCCATGGCAGGATCAGGTGTCCCTGTGGCCGGGGCTGGTGTCCCTGTGGCTGGAGCTGTGTCCCCATGGCAGAATCTGGTGTCCCCATGGCCGGAGCTGCTGTCCCCATTGCAGGAGCTGTTGTCCCTGTGGCAGGATCTACTGTCCCCATTGCAGGAGCTGTATCCCCGTGGCTGGACCTGCTGTCCCCACGGCAGGA